>NC_053160.1:57651474-57951474 GCF_016835505.1 Polypterus senegalus
ACTCAAAGCACTTTAAGTAGAGAATAAGGAGCAACACCAACCACTTTGCACCAATACGCTTACCACGCATTAGCTGGTTAAGGGATAACAGAAAGCCAGTTAGAGACAGGAGATGATCCTAGGTTTATTGCAATAATCTGAAGGAGATACCTGTCCAAACTCTTATGTTAGACCTAAGCTGAAGTTTAACATTTAAGTGTGCCTTCTGTAAGAAAGTTACATCTGAACTTCTATTAAATTATACTTATATATTGCTCCCAATATGATATAAATTATTTTGGCAATAATAGAAAATGCTAACATTTAGAGAAAATTAAAACACATATTATTTGCATGTACAAAGGAATTATTCTGAGCTTTGCAGTATTTTTTCATCATCAGTATTATAAGTCAGCCATGTCAGACTAGTTTTTATAAATTTATTTCTGTCTTCACTGGACAAATATGATCAGATAAAATGTTGTTATGTTCCATTATCTACAGTATCTGTCTTGTCATTTTCCAGGGAATAATTTGTATTTTGTGTGAAATATTTTTGTGGACTGTAGAAGTTACATATTTTTCTTATTAATGAAATAATTAGAATGATGAAACACCTGACAGCATGTATAGAATAGAAACTAGCAGATTTAATGACCCTCAAGGCCTGTAGTAGAGAATGTCTACTTTACTAAAATTAAGATGTGAGCTTTGCGTCCTCAAGAGCTGCAGAAGCTCGTGCTTGGCTTTCTCATAAATGGGATTAAGTAATCAACACTACTCATTTAGTTAGCTGATAACAAAATGTCAGAGATAGAAATATTGTGAATATTTTTAAAGAGAACATGGTGTTATATAAATGTGTATATTTGTTAATTATTTTTAGTAAACACCTTTGACTGTTACATGTTTATAAGAGAAAATAGTAGCACAAGTAAATAACATTTAAGAAATATAAACAAGTTGCATATTTTTCTTTCTAATTTAATTTGATTTTTAAAATAAGAGAAGAAAGAAGTATTGGTGGGGGCATAATTCTTTTTAAACAGCACATGGTGTTATATAAATGTAAATATATTAATAAATTAATTTTGATTAAACAGCTTTGGCTGTTACATGTTAATAACATAGTATTAGCATAAGTAAACAACATTTAAGAAATATGAAAAAATCCCAGACTTCTCTATCAAATTTATTATGATTTTTAAAATAAGACAAGAATAAGGTGTTGGTAGTGGCAAAATTCATAGCGTTGCTGGATTGGAAGGACCAGGTCCATGCAGAATCTTAAAAATATGTCTATATATAAACGTCTACGTGTGGAAGTGTGTGTGACTGTCTGTCCGGCCCGGAAGTGCAAGGCTACAGCATGAAGCTCAAAGAGCTGGCAAGGTAGCCCCAAGTTAACGAATCAGAAGAAGAAAGAAGGACAAGGCTACAGCATGAAGCTGAAAGAAAGCAACTCTATCACCAAAGTGAAACCACAGAGGAAAGGCAAACAAGAGAGAAATTCGCGTAACCGCTGATAGACAAGCAAAACGAAACCATATTACAGTTTTTTTCTGACAATTTCAATGTTTCTAGGTGTCCATAAAACAAAACTCCTGATAC
This sequence comes from Polypterus senegalus, assembly GCF_016835505.1. Lineage (NCBI taxonomy): Eukaryota > Metazoa > Chordata > Cladistia > Polypteriformes > Polypteridae > Polypterus > Polypterus senegalus. The sequence goes on from NC_053160.1 coordinate 57,653,065, forward strand.
ATTAGATACATTTTGATGAGAATAGGCCGTTCAACTCACCAATCTTATTCACTTAATTTCTCCAAAATAGCATTAAGTCAAGTTTTGAACATCTCTAAAGTCTTATAGTCTATCACACTACTTGATAATTAATTCCATGTGTCTAATGTTCTGTATGATGAAAAACTTTCTAATCTTTGTGTAAAATGTGCCCTTAACAAACTGTGCTTCCAAAGTAACAAACTCAATCTACTGTACTAATTTTTAAAAATAATTTTAAACACTTTAATCAGGCTACCTCTTAATCCCAGTTTGCTTAAACCTGAACAAGTTCAACTCCTTTAGTGTTTCCTCATAAGTCTTAGCCTGCAGCCCCGGAATCAGCCTAGATGCTCTGATCTGAACTTTTTCTAAAGCTGCTATGTCTTTTTATGTAGCCCATACACCAAAACTGCATGCATCACTCCAGGTACGTCCCCACTGAAGCATTATACAGCTGAAACAAATATATGAATTTCAGGGAAACATTGAAGATCCACCCACCAGCCCACACAATATAGACTGAGTACAGTCCTTCATCAGTGATATCAGGCCCTGCCTCTTACGGTTCCACTCAAAAATTATAAGGAACACAAGAGAACAACAAAAAATTCACTGAAACAAAATTGTAACAGAACAATATTAATACAAAATACATAATTATGATAAACATACGAAAAATAATATTTTCAAATAAACACAGAAGACACAAAATGGGAAAATAAAAAAGTCATCCTAGCTGGAACAACAATTTTTGTGAATATTTTAGCAGCCACAACATTCCATGTCAAAGACACCTCTGTATTTACTTTGAGGTTTCCACACATGTGTGAACTGTAATCAACATGTTATAATGAAAGCAAGGCACAGTTGCTGGTGTTAAACTATTACAAATACAATTCTGACTTGTGATTTTCATGGAACTATGGGAAAGATTTTTTTCTTTTTTCCACATTGCTTTCTAGAGGTTGTGACCTGCAAGTGTGAGCCAAATATTTGCAGCATTGATCTTTTATCCAACTGGCTGTCTCATTGAATTAGAGGCATAAAGTACCTCTAAAGCTGCGCATCAATGGCATGCTCACATCCTTAAACAGCACACCCCTTGCTTTTCTACAGCTTCTTACCTTTATTGCACAACTCCATTTTGCCTGTGGTTTTCCTCAGTTTCTGAAGATGCATGCAAATACTTTGGAATGTTTGCTTAAGAAATATCTATTATTAAATACTTATTGTTGTGTGTATTTTTGTTATTTAGAGTATAATACATGCACTTTCTTTTTTGAATATGCCAAAAAGTGTCTGGTATTGTTGTTTAAACAAATATGCAAGTATTCTGATTACTAGTTCTAAACAGGACATCTACTTTTCCTGTTCCTGTTCATGATCCAATATCAGATAGTGCTTGTAATAATATTAAAGTTTAAATATTCTATCTACATCCCTATTCATGCGCACTTAAATATGTCTGAAACTAAAATCAAACTTTAAAAAAAAAATTACTTTAACACCTTAAGTAACTTTATGAGAAAAGTAGTTATGACTGAGGTGGTTTAAGTGCACTTTATTTTTTTTTCCTAATGTATATTTTCACTTATTTTTTCTTAATTTCTGAGTTAATTATGTAGTTTTGGTTTCTGCTTATTTTCACACTGACTTCTTTGTTGACAGCACCTTTAAGTCAAGGTGATATCATTTAACTAAACCTACAGAGGCCAGCACAGGCTGTATCTGATGTCATAAGCTCCATTTTGTAAATAAACATTTAAGCATTTAATTTCATTATAATAACTTTGTGTGAGCTTGGGGGAACTCTATTGCTGGTATTTTGGAAAGAACTATCGCATTCAAGCAATTTTCTTGCACATGGAGAAGACACTAAAGACACTGGGAGCCTTTGGATCCAAAGATGTAAAGCTACTGTCATCTTATTAGACTGCCTAGGACAAAATTACAATGTATAATGCCCAGGATGGGGTGTGTGGCCAGTTGGTCTATGTCTCCAGAATTGTGAACATGACTGACTTTGTCTTTTGACTTTATAACTAACCATGGACCCCACCCAGAGTTTCACAGTGGATTCAGAAAGCGTTCAGACATAGTTTAGAAGGAACATGCATGTGTATATAAAAATAATTACATTGCATGTCAGTTTGAAAAGCCAAGTAATGAAGTCCAAGGAACTTCTATGTAGTCCTCTGTGTTTAACCTGTGGTGAGGCATAAATCAAGGAAAGGGCGTAAGACCATTTCTAACACTTAGCGTTCCCAGGAGCACAGTGGCATCATTAATTGTACAATGGAAAAAGCTTAGAACAACCAGGACTCTTCCTAGAATTGGTCATCTAGCCAAAGTGAGTAAGTAGGCAAGAAGGGGCTTGGTTAGGGAGGTGACTAATAACTCAATAGTAACTCAGACAGAGCTTCACAAATCCTCTGTTGAGATGGAAGAACCTGTTGGAAGGATGACCATCTCAGCAGCACTCCTTCAATCAGTCGTTTAAGGTAGAGCTGGTAGAAGGAAGCCAAACTTGAGCAAAAGGCTTATGATAATTTAAAGGAATGTGAAAGCCCGAAGGAAAAATATTCACTGGTCTGATGAGACAATGGAGGCTCTGATCGGGGCGCTCGAGAGACTGTGTGAGGAGTCTGAGTGCCTGGGCTTGCAAGTGTCCTGAATAAAAACCAAGATCCAGGCCTTTAATAACCTCTTGGGCACAGCCATCATCGGTGTGTCTCTCTGCGGAGAGTCACATTACCTGCATTGTGTAGGGAGCGTCAGTTACGGGACTACGGCCACGTGGCACGTTTCCCCGAAGGTGATCCAGGTCGTACATGATAGAGGGTAATTTCCGGAGGGTGTCTGCCTGGGGGGTTGCCAACAAGGATCACAGGTTGTTTCATTGTGTGGTGCATGCTCCCCAACTTGACTTGACTTGATGAGACAGAAACTGAACTCTTTGAACAGAACTCCAAGCACTATGTCTGATAAAGACCAGACACTGCTCATCATTTGCCTAATACCATCCATAAGGTTTGGTATAGTGGTGGCAGCATCGTGCTCTGGCAGTTCTTCAGTGTTTGTCTATGAAACTGCATGTCCCTGCCTTGCCTCTGTCATGTCTGAATTGCTACCAACAGCTGAGTCATTTCTGCTTGTCTAAACAATTAGCCAATCCCACCTAACTGGACAGAGCTTTATTGCTTATCTGCTTGTATTGCATAAGTTTTTTGTATTACTTCTTGCAGTTTTCTTTGTTTAATTTTAGAATTATTTTGACTTTTGTTTCTAAATGTCAATATTTTTTTTATCATTCCGACAGTGGCAATACCACAACGGCTTGTTGTGGGTCAGCCATTTTGTGGCAAAGCTGCTCTCATGCTGTGCTATTGTTTTATGTTATTGCTTTTCTTTTATCTAAGATGGCTGTACAAATCATCTAACATCCAAGCTTTTGGATTATACTTAAATTCAACAATTAGTATTGGCTACAAGCAATTAAAACAAGATAGTGGGAAGACCTTTTGTTATGTTATATTTTGACTATGACAATGGTTTTATGATTCTGCCTCTGACAAAGTTCTTAGTCTCTGTATTCAGAGTACTGGCTGATTATTCGTCTTGATTTCTTCCTGCTCCTATCAGCTTATTTCCATCTACTTGCTATTTTCCTCTTTCATGCTACCTTTGGACTCTATTTCTGCCTAAAATTCCACAACATCTGCCCACGTCACTCTTTGTCTGTGTTTCCTGTAGCAACATGCAGATGGACTGTGTTGTATATTTCTGTGTTTGCTGATCCTTTGTCCTTAAAACAGAATACTTGATCTTCATTATAAATAGTGTTTGTATGCCCTGTTTGTTTTCTAACCATAGTCCAGCACTTAAGTACTTAAGAGAATATACTATTTTAAGTTTTTTTTCTAACTAACTGGAGAGTGATATATTAGTAAGAAATGCATTTACTATTTATTATGCAGTTTCACTAGAGACACATATTCAGGTATGCATTATTAATTTATGACACAGTATATGTACAATATATATTTACTCTATAATATAGGAATAAAACGGACTGTAACCGACATAAGGACTGTGGTACAATCAGACAATAAACCTAATGCTATCAGATGACATTTACTTTTGGCTGAAAGCTTTGCTGTTCATTTTTTTCCTAGTCATAATCTCATGCTGTGTTAAATTATTCACTATATTCATTTCACAAAAGCAAAGCTAATTTACCTAGTAGTGGTGCAATTTTGTGGCAAATGTAGGCAGCCTTTAGCCTTGTATGTACTTATGTTCTAGAATCAACCAGACATATTTGGTTTCTACTCCTCAGTATGTAATTTTTTCCCTTTTTTTCCTGGTTGCTCCCACACTTCTGGCCACTCTTCTCTGAATTATGTTAAATTGAATTTAAATTACTGTTAAATTGTCTGGAACTGATTACTGTCCAAGCCAGACGCTTACTTCAGTTTAACTGGGAACCTTGACATTTTTTATGTGTATCTACAATTTTTCACCTTAAATGGAAATAAAAAATAACTATACAGTATGGGCCCACTAGACATTTTCACCTTTCTTATTGAACTGTGTGTAACAAACTTTGTTTTATATATAGTGTTTTTCTTTCTCTTCTGTTATTTTAAATTATAAATACTGAATTATAAATATTAAACAAACTTAATTCAGGTGCTCTGTGTGTTTATGCCTTGTACTAATATAGACGGTGGTTTCCCAAAGGAATACCTAATATGAGAGGTGTAGATGCCACATGGGCTGGACTGGTATCCTGGCCAGGATAGGGGTAATTCCTTGCCCAGATGGGAGACTCCTAATGGACAGATAAGCATCCCGGCTTGGGAGAAAAAAGGGAGCAGACCCAGAAGGAAGACCTAGAAGGGATGGATAGACAGCCCAATGAAAGAGAAAAATACCACTGGGGGTTTTTTACTTCCCCAGCATGCCAGATGGTAGCAGCCCCAGATATCTGTGCCCAGTGCAAAGCCAGCAGGGCATGCAGGGAGATGTAGTCCGGCAGAGCAGCCTTGCTGGGGTCACTGGGTGCTGCAAGACGGAGCTGCAGGGAGACAAGCTCCCTGCTTTGATAGACGTCCGTGTGACCTGGAAGTACTTTCATCGGGCAGTGACCCTGGCACTGGAAGTACTCCCAAGTCCTAAATAAAAGGGACCACACTCCTTTGTCCAGGCAAGTTGGAGCTTGTTGGAAGAACACTTGACTGGAGGAGGGCAGTGCGGTGGTAAGAGTTGGAAGGAGAGCGATTTTGTGAATATTGGAGAGAGAAACCTTTGTTTTGTGCTTTTGCAACTGTGGAAAGGATATTGGTGAATAAACCAACCTTTACTTGAAACCGGGACTGTGTTTGTGTGTTCATGTCATGGTTTGGGCTCGCTGATGCCCAGGTTTCCATCACAGGGGTTTAAGAACTTGACTAATGCAATAGGTAGCAGTCAGTACATACTGTATAATGTTTAACAAGTCATTTAAAATAAATCGGCATAGCATTTTACATTCTGTACATGCTCATATTAATGAATGTACGGTATGTTTACTGTCTTCTAATATCTGTCTTCCTAGAATTTCTCTCTGTGTGCCTATTCCTAATGTTGCAGATCAGATGCATGACCAAAAAGGATAAAAGAACAGTCTTGCTGTGGTCTCATGAAGGGGCTACTAATGCTAGAATTTTCAAAATAGAACAAACCTTTTAATAAAGCAGTAAGGTTCATTGCAGAGTTAAAACATTTTTGGGGCAAAAATGGCACCCGTATATTTCAGGCATAGACTTTGAGACAGCCTCTCCTCTAACAGTATTGTTTTAATTACCTTATTTAATTTGAATTCCTAATATTTTAATGGTGGACACCCTATGCAACCACCTTTGCACACAAACACCCAACCAAGAAACTTAAAGAACTGAAATTAAAGTAGATATGACATCTTTAAAGCTTTAATATGATCTGACAATGAACTGGACTGTTCAGGAAATGGATGGGAATATAAAGTGTATAAAAACTAGCTGGAGATGGTTTTGGCTATCAACCTGGCACAATAGACTCCTTCAAATTCTCATTTGTAGAATTCCAAGAAACAACACTGCTAAAGCTTTTCAAGTTTTATGCTGTATAGAGGTTAAAATGTAAAATTAGTTTCAATAACCTACTTTGACTAGGTAGAATTGGAAAGAGAATGACGTGAAATATATAACTTAAGTTTAAATTAGGGAAATGTATATTCATAATAATTATTATGTACAGCAACGTAAATGGTCACTGTTATTGGAAAGAACCATGTGTTTTGGGCATGCTATGTTGCTTGCAATATCAAACAACTGGGGTGGCATAAATGGGATTTGGTGTGGATGGGTTGTGGGAGGCAGAGAAAGTAAGCTGAACATATCACATTAAAATTCCTTATAAAATATTCTAATCTTTTTTTCTGGCTTAATATTTTGTTGAATATCATTGGAGTTACAAACTCCAGAGAGGTGTAATTTCTCTTCTCTCATAAAGAAAGATACATTCTAGAAAACAAAGACCACAAATATTTATTGTACGTTAAAGTTAATAAGTTGGAATGTTAGAGGTCTCAAATCATTAATTAAAACAAGTGGTCTCAGATTTTAGACCAGATATACAGTATAACTTTTGCAGGAGAGACACTTACAGTATTTACTAGAAATCAGTTTTGGTTGAAAATTGATTGGATTGGTCAAGTGCTTCATTCCACCAATAAGAAGAAAAGCCAAGTACTGGAAATCTTTACCAGCAGGGCACTCTCCTTTGTAGCTACCGAGACAATAGCAGACCCTGGTGTGCATTATGTTATGATGTTAAGGGAACTACATACCAGTAAAATAACTGGGTAACATATATGCATAAATTTGAAAGGTAAAGAATTTATTATTAAAGTTTTTGCATTAGTTCCTAATAAGAAATCTTACAATTGCCATAGATACTTGTATACAAGATACAGTTTTAGATTAATCAACATCATCTGCCACGGAATTATCTAGAAGTGCTGTAATAATGATACATTTCCTTAAATCGCATAATCTTTTGGGCCCATGGAGAATGCTCTACCCTCATTCTAGGCAATATTTTTTTTTATCTTTTCAATGTTACATTATAGTTATTAATGAATTGCCTGTTTGTTTATTGATAACCTGTTCTCTTTTCTTAAATATTCCATATATGATATGTTGATTATCTTGAACCATGCTCCTCTTATTTTAGAACTTCTTAAATCACTATGCTGTACTGGTACAACACAATGCTGGTCATTAAATTATATGATTTTTAAAGGATGAAGATTTCATTAAATTAATTCCCTAACAAACTGATATTTTTTCATATAGTCTAATGCAGCTCCCAATGTATATACAGGAACACTTTGGATAATATTTCAAGCATACCTAAAGGGCAAATTATTTTAGATGTCTCCTATAAAAATATATTGCAGATGAGAAGAACATCAGAATTATTTACTAAGATCCCCAAGATAAAGAATATACAAACTCATGAAATGATATGCTATATGAATAAAAGTTTCCACTACAGACAGACTTTAATGTTGTAACTCGTGGTGAAGTACAGCAGTTAACCAAGTCATCACACTCTTACTATGAACACAGAGAAAAAACTAGATTTTATCTCAAAAAACACATTAAAAGGAAGTGTGAAATAGAATCACACAGGTTAACAACACAGATGGTGTTGTTTAAGAATAAATTAATAATATAATAAAGAATATAAAAATGGTTTATATTTATTGTAATTAAGTAGAATCTTGAGCTAGCACCATTCGCAGTAAATTAGAACTGTGGCAGCTTGATGTACTGCTCATAGCAGAACTGCTCAGACCATTGAGGATTTGTTAAATTCTTTACAAAGTGTGGGTCTAAAAGTCTAATAAGGAAAATTTAATAGAAGCCTATCTATGAAATTATCCCTGTTAATGCCAGCTATGTTTGAGAAAGCTAGAGAAGACATTACGCTACTCCTCACTTTATGCCAGACGCAGATTTCTGTCTTTCTAATGAACAATACTGACATTCCTGAATATGCATCTTATAGACCAGTCTTATTACTGAACAGTGATGTAAAGTACTGGCAAAGGATTTAGCAAATAAAAATTTAGAAAGTGCTCCCAATAACAATATCACAAAATCAAATCAGATTCTTAAAAGGCAGACTGCTATTGTCAGACATTTGTTGATTGTTTGACATGTTACGGCATTGGATAGCATAGAATGGGGATATCTATTTACTATGCTGCACAAATTTTGATTTGGATTAAGTTACTTTACAGAAACATGGCAGTGCATTGTGCGGGTAAACAATATAAATTCAGATTATTTGATTTGGGAACACTGAACTTGAAACTATTGGATTTTATCACCCATACTCTTTGCAAGTCCCTCAGAGAATCGAACATTTGTGCCCTGCATCACCTGGAAATAAAGTGAACTATAAGAGAGGGAATGGAACAAAAATCTCTCTTTATACAAACAATAAGGTTTTTATTTATTAGTGAACCAAATGTATCATTGTTGATCTTTTTACATTTATTTGATTAATTTTTACAAGACCTCTAGGTTTAAACTTCATTTGGATAAACATTTTCTTTTTCCAGTTAACCCACTAGTGTGCCACAAAACATTGAAACACTGTCACAGCACAGTTCAGGTATTTATGAATTACAGATACAATTACAGGGTGTTATAGTTACAAGAAAAGTTAAAGATCTTTTTAATCTCAATTTTTGCAGCTTGGCAGAAAACATTACAAAAATTTCAATAGATGGCCAACAATTTTGTTTTCTCTAGCAGGCAGAATTGATATTGTTGAAATGAAAATCTTTCCCAAATTAATTTATTTTTCAGAATATTTCCACACTTATTAACAAATCTTTATTTAATTCTTGGCTTTACTCTGAGTTCATTTATATATTAGGTTAAAAGGCTAGTTATTAAAAGGACACCTCTGCAAAGATCAAAAGTAGGTGGTTGCATGGTGCTATGTGACCGCCAGCATTACTACGGTGTCAGAATATTGGTTATTTGTGACAGTGGATGGAAGTAGAAAGTACCAAGAAAGCACCTGGTTGTTTTGTTTTTTTTGGAAAGAAAATCATGTATGAACTCCTACTTATATGCTCTGCTGTGCTCCAATCATCAATAATTATCATCAATTTACTAGTAGTCAAATTGTGCTTCACTCATTTAAAATATTAAATAGGAAATAATTTAACACAGAGACACTGTTGTCACTGCTGTCTGTGAATGCTTGCTGATTGAAACGTGGGTCCAGTATAGTTGTCTCAGCAAGCAAATGGTGCTTTTCAATTTCGTAGCATGTAGGTTGAACACAGTGCTTTTGTGCAGCTCCTAAAGAAATTGTCCTCAACTATAGAAAATATAGAAAATGGTTAAAAATCCAGCACCACTATCTTGGCTAATTCTTCCTCCACTTTGTTCTGTTGCTGTGCTCCAATAGGTAAAACTGGAAATGGACCTCTGACTATAGACTCTAGGCCTTACTACAGGTGCAGGATCAGCACAAGTTTCTTCTTCTTATATAGTAGGTCCAGAGCTTTCAGTTACATTTGTATCTGTAATACTTCCTTCAATCTGCTGCTCTGGTCTTCTCACAGTATGCTGCTAGAGGGTTCCTGGGAGTTTTGTTTTTAGGTGCTGCTGCAAATTAGATGTGGAGCCACCCTTAACAGACAGCAAATTCTTGCAGAGTGAACATTTGGTAGACTCGGGTGAAATTTTTCAAAAAGTAATTCAAACTGCACTCCATCACCCATCTTGCTCTCCAAAAGTGAACAGATTAGACTCTTGACCTTTCAGTGACATGCAGGAGTCAGTCCGCACCCCAACACTCACTTAAAACCCTTCCCTCATTTCACATTGTGTAAACAGTGCATGCACATCAGATTTTCAATAATCAAAATCGTTGTTTGGAATTGTGAACTTACCGCTGCATTGTCATATAGAAGTAAAGCTTTAATTATTTATTACAGTTACGTTTTTGCATGTTTTTTATACCCAATGGGGAAGTGTCTGGTTACATTTTAACCTGGTTATTGTCGCCTACAAACCTATAGCCCAATCAAATAAGCAAACATTTTTCTATTCTAAAAGGAAAGAAAAACAACATGCTACAACTTACATTTTTTATAACTAAATCAAATTGATTTCATTTTTGAATTAATCTCCTGCAATTTCCTTCTTTTATATTCCATTCTTTCTGATGCAATCTCCCATATGATCAGTAAACTAAACTGAAATTCAGCGTACTGCATTACGTTTGTCTTTTGTCGCAGTTCATTTATCAGATCAGTGGTGAACTAGTTCAGTGTACTGTGCTGCAAGACTCTTGCCTGAAGTTCACGAATAAACTTGCAATGCTTCTCCAGATCAGTAGTGGGCATACTGGTTATTCAATCAGTCAGTGTACTAAGACGGTCATAGTCACTCAGTCGAAGTGAATAAGACTATTGCGGGATGTAGACTGCAATATAAAATGTAGCACACACCGTGCAAGCCTCTAAAAGGATCATTCTTTGATGTCAGTAAATAAGTACGTTCGTTCAGAGACCAAGACATGTATAAAAGAACTAGTTTGATCATTCACTCCATATCACTAGCACACACATTCAGCTGAGGTGGGTTAAAGTGTTTGCAAAATACTTTTCTAGAAGGAAATGTTTGGGCAATCACATTATTCCTTCTCCTGGCTGACTTAATCTGTCTCAGTAGTTCAGAAATCGGTAAATTTATGTTGATGAGCTGAATGCACAGTGCTAATCTCAGCAACACAATCTCAAAACAGTGTGGTGACACACTGAAAGTAACATGCATTAAGTACTCTGATTACTGTTTATAGTAACAAATAACTTAATGTACATCTTATTGAAGTAACAAATAACATAATTCATATCTTATTGAAGCAACAATGTCTGCGTTATTATTATTCCAGCAGCACTTTGTGTAAGGCAAGAAGGCACACTGGGTTCTTTACAGAGTTTCTCCCAGTCAAGCAGAAAATAGTTTGCTTCTAGACAAATGTCTAGAAGATTCATAAGGCATGAACACCAATGGTAGCCAATGAATTAGCAGTTGATTAAATGGGAAAGTGAGTCTTTAATTCAAAAACTTGGTATCATTTGAGCACACTCCACTTTTGTTCACAAAAATATTTTCTGGAAGTGGTGTCTTTAACAATATATCAGGAAAAATGTGTCTGGCATGATGTGAGCATACAACTGGATACCTGACTTTTTGATTATGTAACATGAGTATCTTGAGATTTTTTCATGGACGTTTAGATATTGTTTGATGTTGTATGGCATTGGTCCCCTGTTAAAATTCATTATTTCTGGAACTTTATCTCTGTTTTCCACTAAAACAGCGAGATCAAAAATTTTTCTTGGCCATCACTACAAACATATGGGGTAAGTAACAGTTAAAAAAAGTATCTTTTTTGGTTGAAGTATTCCTTTAGTTATATGGTATGTGATTTGTGGAAGTAAGTAGGTGTTTCAACCTTCACAGGTCTTTATATTCATAAAGTGCACTTTTTGGTCAACCCTTTTTTAAATGTGAAATTTTCTTAGTTAAAAAGAGTCTGCCTAACGTCTCTTATTTTCTATCAACATCCATACTTCAGAATATTTGAACTAGTAATGAGTGGAACATCAATGGCATTTCCAGACTTTTATCAATTAAAGTCACATGTAATTACAATCATTTTATTATGTATACCTGAAAACCAGCATGTAAACTAAGGCAAACAGATGAAAGCCAGAAAGATATATAATATTTTTTATTTCATACATTTGTAATCATTTATCCAAACCATTCATAAAAGGGCAAATTCCTGGCTCTCACCATTTATTATTTAGCACAGCAACAAATGACTTGCAGGGTCTTTACAATGCATTTCCATGAAACAATGCTGGGACAGGAAGCTCCTTCTATCGCTTAGCAACAAGCTCTGCACGTGCATGATTTCAGGCCTTTAGATATTTACAGTGTAAAACAGCATCTGACGAGACACATTTCATCTGCAAACTTCCTATGGTAGAACATTCTAAACTGGAATAAAAATAGAATGGTCTAATTTTGAAAATGAATTAAAAGCCTACCAAATACATGTTTTTTTGCCAAGATTCAAATGTCAGCGTGAATCAGTTTTGCTAAAGTTATATGTTAAAGATGGAAGCATAAAAATAAAACTTAGCAAAATGGAAATGAAAACAGATAGAAAAGCAAAAGATGCTATATGGTATAAACATGTCTCTTTAATAAAATTATCTTGAACAGCAGCAATATTTAGGTAAAGGGATCTAAATGTTGGAATGATCAGCAAGTAAATAAATATGGTAGATATGCCATCAAATGGACCATTTAAAATAAGGCAGAGGATCTTATTTTAGCATACTGTACACCTGTTAGAGCTACTAGTTCAGCTTTTTAAGCAACATTGGCTGTGGCTGGATTATATTCATCTGTCATAATGCAACTAGATGAATAAAGATATCATTTTTTCATTCTGCTTAATGGATAACTTATATTACTTTAGAAGTATATAGTGCTGAAAATAAGACAAAGCTTTTGTCAAATTGAAAAACCAGAAATCTTTTAAAACAATAAATTCAGGACAAACAGCACGTCAAAAACTGCTTTGGATATTAAACAAGGAATTCTATCAATGATTAAATCAAAATCGAAATCATTCGAAGTGCACAGATCAGAATCAGAAATTATTTGCACCCTGCAGATGACTACACTACATTAGGAAAAACTCACAGGAAGCAAGCAAAGACAATTACTTTTTTTTTTTTGTTTAATTTTGAGACAGCGTCTCTGCAAACTATTCTAAGATATCACATCAGGCAGGCGCATAGTGAAGGACGGGCAAAGATTGGAACTGAAAAGATAGAAATAACCAGTGAAACAAACGTGAGAGAAAATTGAAAGGGGAGTCGGAGACAGAATGAAGTCAAAACCGAAACAAAATCTAGTAGTAGGCCTTTCTTGGAGATAAATTAACTAAATCTGAAGGTTTCATTTGAAAGAATGTATCCCCTGTGGGATGAGGCTCTATATTTATAGCAAAACTTCATTCTGCATTATTGAGACACCATTCGTGATCACGTGACACAAGCTGCATGTCACCTAAAGAAAAGACCATAACAAGTAAAAATTGAATTTTGTCCAAATTAAAAAATAGCTTAAAATCCCACTAAATTAATTCAACATAATTAAAAAAAAACTATCACTCAACATAAAGAAAAATGTTAATCTATAGTATTTTATTGATTCTATTTGGAAAGAATAATATAGTGATATCAGTTGGTGTTGATTTCCAAAATGCTTATTTTTTTGCATATGGCAAAGTACTGCTGTGCTCTAGTGGCAGTAAAACATAAAATAATTTTTGAGAAAAATAGTTCCTAATACAACAAGATAAAGCAATGGAGAAACATTATGACAGTGAATTTATCATAAATTTTAACTATAACTGATTAAAAGTGTGTGAAGAGTGCATGGTCCATTAGAGTGCAAAAGGAGGCCTGTGGGCAATTTGCCTCTTTGCAGTCGTTTATTTTGATGTTTGCATTTCTTTGTTTCCTCCTCTTCGTTTGTATATACAGCTCACCATTACTGCTTTGAAAGGAAACAACCCTGAGCAAGATGCAGCGTTTTGTCAATGAACATGTGAACGTGTAGAAGTACTTTCTGTTCACACTTGGCTTTGAAGGTTTTCCATCAACTCAGACTCCTCCTAGATTAAGATTCCCGGCTTAGACATTGAATGTGTCTTTGAGTTCTCAGAGATGCATTTCAGCATGGAAACATGATTGTGGGCTTATTCAGGTACCCCTGAGTCACTGTAGTATCCTCTGTAAGTACTCTCTTGTGTCTCTATAGGAACTGCCAACAATTCCTTAAGACATGAAGCTCCAGAGACTTGTGTTCTGCTTCCAACTCAATACATACCTTGGACCAAAAAACTAAACTAAAAAATCTTTTTAAAGTTTTACAAACATAATATTACTAACAAAAAAATGATAAACCAGACCAAATCTAAGGACAACACGGATATAGTAAAATTATTTTAACAATTTTCATATCACTATAAATTTGTTGATGTGAAATAGTTTTTTCTGAGTCTTTGTCAAATTTAAAACTGTGTGTGTAACCTTAGGTATCTGATAGCCAGGTAATTGCTTAACTGCACATCCAAATGACAAATCAATGAAAGGAAAAGGCTAATGTACTGTACTGTTATTGAAAGTGCCAATGAGTGATAATGGAGCTTTTCCATTGATAACAGAATGGAAGAAACCTGAAGAAATTCTGATTTCTGTTAAGCACTTTAAAAATACTCGGCTATGAGGAAGCGTTCCACTGTTTAACACACATACTGCTTGGCGTTAGCAGTCAATGAAAATAGTGAAAATATAAGATTCAGTAATATGATTGAACGCACCACTTTTCACAGCAGCATATGTAAAGTGAAAAGATATCCTTAATGAAGAAACAAATCAATTCAGAGGACTGAATCCTTAAAACAGGGCTATTGAAATGAAGGGAAAAAAAGAGTTAATTAACAATGAAAACTGCTTGCTGATTTTGGAAAGGGTTAGAATAAAAACGTGCAGCCACTGCAGCCCACAGGACTGAAGTTGGAAACCCCTGGTGTATAGTTTTGTGCTTTATTGTTGCCATTCTCCTCTGAGCCATTATGGTTTAGCTTGAATTTTGTCCATTTGCTCTGCTTATTGTTTAATTGGTTTGTGAATTACTCTTTGTTAACTGTTAGTTTAATTAAGCCCTCCACCCCTTTTTCACTTATTATTTATTACTTCATTGGACAAGATGATTTAGGATGAGACTTCTGCTCAGACAACAGGCTCTGGGGGCCATGATTCGGACCCTTCTAAAGCACCTGGGGGCTCATTTATAAAGCTTGCATATAGACAAAATGAAGCTCGAAATGCATATACACAACGTCTTAGGCGGGGGTGGGCAGTGTCGGTCCTGGAGGGTCGCAGTGGCTGCAGTTTCTTTATGAGAAGTCAGTTATTCCTGATGAAGCACTTATTGCTCAAGTGACATTTTTCTGCTTCATTTTAGTGGTCTCACTTGTTAAGGTTCCCCACCCTTAATTGCATATTTCGGCTGCATTCTCTTTTTTAATGACTTCAATTTACACTGCTGTGGATTCAACCTGTGCTATTTGGTTTAATAAAACACTCTAGAGAAAAATGTGACAAACTGAAAATGATTCATTTTAGGCTTCAAATCATTTGGCTCATTTCCTGGGAAAGGATAAAAATATGTGATATAAGGACCATATATTGCAGACAACAAGCCAATAACAAGGCATAAAATTAAATAAGCTTTGAGACTGGCAAGGATTGGTCTCTAATTAAGCAAATGGCTTGGAACGAAAACCTGCAGCCACTGCAGCCTTCCAGGACTGACATTGACCACCCCTGCTCTAGAGTGACTCATTCTCTTGCACGAATTGGCTCGAAAACTAATCAGCACTTTTCATTACAAGCTTAAGTTTTGAGTTTTATATATTTCCGTCTAGTTGTTTTAGCTCTAGACCAGGGGTCCTCAATCACTATCCTGGAGGGCCGCAGTGGCTGCAGGTTTCTGTTCTAACCCGGTTGCTTAATTAGTTAATTAATTTATGGCTTGCTAGTGCTTTAACTCTGCTAGTATCTATCTATCAATCTATCTATATATCAGGTAATTCTCATATCCGAGATTTTCTTCCCCTTTCTAAGGTTATCATCCAAATGATTTGAAGGCTAAAATGGATGAGTAGTTCTCAGTCCTTCACTTTTTTCTCTTCACTTTCCTTCCAAGTATTTAATTAAACCCAGTAGTGCATGATAAATACACACAGGTGTAAATGGTAACAAGCTAAATGGAGAAATGTTGGTCTCTTTTGTCATTTGCATGTTATTGCTAATTAGGTGCAATTAAAAACCAGGAATACAGCTGTTTAAGACTAAAATAAGCAATAAGGGTTCAAAATCTTAATGAGTGAGACAACTAAAGTGAAGCAGAAGTGCTACTTGAGCAATAAGTGCTTCTAATTAAGCAACTGGGTTGGAGTAAAAACCTGCTGCCACTGCGGCCCTCCAGGACCATGATTGAGGACCCCTGCTCTAGACCATCCTCAGGAAACTGTGACACACAGACACACAGCCATCAACAAGATATCAATATTTTTGATATCATGGAACCCTAAAAATGTCAAGATCCATCGAAAACGAGATTGAAATTTTTGATGAATCTAAAGCTTTCACTCCTCCCCTATAGACAATAGGTTATGGTGGGGGAGGGTGCAAAGCAAAAAGTGTAATTTTAGATTCTCTGTAGTGGGCACTATTTGCCTGGACAGTGTTAACAGCTCTGGCACTATTAGCATTCTCTCAACATATGTAAAGAGATTAGCTACATGATTTTTTTCTAACAGACTTGTATAATTTGTGAGTCATTTTTGGTTGCTTTTTCTTCACTCATCCCAAGTCACCCCTATTGGTTTATGGTTAGTTGACTGTGAAGGCCAGGTTATCTGCTGTTTGCATTCCATTACACTCTTTTTTCAAATTGCTGTTACATACCTGGAGTTATGTTATAGATCATTGTTTTGATGGAAATACAAATGCCAGTCTAATTAAGCATAAACCAGATGGGATGGTATATCACCGCAAAATGCTCTGGTAGCCATACTGGTTACACGTGCTTTTAACTATAAATAAATCACTGACACAAGCAAATCTTTCCCATGTGTTTGTACCTCCTCCCCAATGCTTCTTTGTGGGATACACACATGTAGACAAGTCTGTTTACCTTCTCTGCTTCTCATGGTGGTTGGAAAAAACTCAGAAAATGTATACTGTATTTTTCAGACCAAAGGCTAGTTCCTCACTGGCCTGATTTCCTCTGCCTAAGGTTCTTGGCCCAAGCAAATCTTTTCTTATTATTTGTCTCCTTCATTAGTAGTTTCATTATAGCACCATTAGGATCTCCTACGAATAGGTGATGTTTTAGATGTTGTTCTTCCTCGAACTCAGTGAAGCATTTACTGGGACTGTAATATCAGATACAGTTAATTGGAAATATCTAAGAACAGTGGCTGAAGCAGATAATTTTTAGTCTGCATTTCCTGTAATGGTTCTCATAAGAACTAATTTCAGCATAGCCTTTGATGATTGTTTTCAATGAACCTGAAGAAACTTTCAAAATTCTTGAAATTTTACAAATTGACTAAGCTTCCTATCTTGAAGTAACGATGAACTGTCATTTTCATTTACTAATTTGACCTGTTTTTTTAACATATTATAGACTACTACATCCAAGAATCATGGTCTTCTGTCAAATGTGTATATTTACAGTATATCCACGCTACCTTCTCACAATGTCACAGGCTCAAAAAATATTATCAAGAATAATGTACTGTACTTATTGTATGTTTTTCTACAAATTAAGGTGAATTTTATTTTAACTCCATTTTATTTGGAAGTGTTTACAGTGTTCTGGGCTAGTCAGTTAAAAGTATAAAGTAACATTCCCAAACATAATCCATTTCAGGATTATAAGGGCCAGAGTCTATGGCAGCAGGAAAACAGCTCTGATCTGGGAACCAGTATACTGCAGGGTCCAAACACTAACACAGGGACACCTCAGATACAATAATTAACCTAGCCTGCTTATCTGTAGTGATGTGGGAGGAAATCTGGAGTACCTGGAGGAAAACATGGGAAAAATGGTGCATGCAAGCTCCCCAGACACAAAAATGGGATGTGGGATTTAAACCTAGGATGCTTGGCATGTGCAGCAGCAGTCTATTATCTGTGCCATTGTGCAATGCTAAATTGCAGACCTTCAGTTTTGACTATTTAGAATGTTAGTATTAGTTTACTTAAACTTTATTTAGTTGTTGTTGGATGATCATTAGTATTCTGATCATAATCAGGTCATTAGCAGTGTTATGATATATCTTCTGTGAACTGAAAACAGGACAAAAAATGGTTTGCCAAGTATGGCACGGCACGCTGCATGCAAATGTGGGATAATATTACTTTAAAGCTCAGTTTTTAGCACTGATGTTAAGCTTAACCATGTCTTTGTGCTTCTGAATTGATTTAAAATTCCTGAAAAATATTGGGTAATATTGAATATTTATGTGTAAAATTTGATTAGGTAAAGGTTTCACAGTGTCTGTGAGGCATACCCCATAGAACAGAACTTCATACATTTCAATCGTGGCTTGCCATCATTTTACTTTTCTTTTAAAGTTTGTCCTTGTGCAATGAACTCTACTACATTAGTCATTAAAGTTATGAAGAATAAGGTTCCTTGAGCATTCCAAAATGTTTTACTGCGATGATCTGCAATTTTTCTTAACAACCTTAACAACCCTTTTTTTATTATTTTGAGACACACTATCCACTATATCTGTAAAAATCGAGCCACCAGGCTGAGAAATGGTATTGTCAGCAGCCTTTTACTCAGAACTAATCAGAGTCAGTGCCCATTTCTCAGATGCTGCCTGACATGACAAGGCGTAGTGCATTCCAATGCCTGCTTGCTAAGTCTTGCTTTCTCATATTTAAAACTGTGTACATTGCCAGATACGCCTTCATTGATACAGCACAATAACCTGTCATGACCTTTTATATATATGTTTTCTTAGAAAGTAATGGTCAGTTTTTAAAGAAGTAAATACTGTACATTTGTATATTGGTATTGTTTATCAGTGATTTAAGGTGCAGTAGACACATTCCTATTACACAGTCCTGCATGGCCTAGTATATACAGTACAGTATATGTTTTATTTCATGTTAATAGAAACACCCTTTTCAACAGAGTATGTCCTGGTGAAAATGCCAGTTTATAGAGATTATGGAGGTGGATTGCCTTTGACAGTATGAAATGCAATTTCAGCAGTGCTTAGTTGCAAGTCATCAGAGGCACTGCACAGAATGATTTTTCATTGTTGTGAGCTGACATTTATAGAAAAAAGGATAAAGAAGAATGTTTTTCCTCAAACAGTGTTCAAAATGCTCAAAAAGTTTTAGTCATAGATTTTTATAAGCTTGTATACAACAGTAAAATTTCTAAGAAACAGGGGTTTATGTGATGCTTTGATAAAGGAACCTGTTTGTTGTGGTGTTCGAAATTTGTAAATTTCGGTCTATATTATCATTATATTTTGCTCAAGACAAAACAACAGATGAACTTAAATACAGAACACTTGCATGGACAGTTAACATCAAAGGCAATCTGTTTTCCTGAATCACAGTACCATTTGTTTGATCTAAGCAGGAATTGATGATTTTATCATCTGTGAAGGGAAGCGCACCAGGACTAAGTTGGTTTACAGCTTGGGAAAGGAAGACATGCTATGGTTCAAGCTGTATCCGATTACTTTACTATGAACTGAAGGAGATGCTATGGGACTGGAAATTACAACTCCAACCAGGAGATTGTCAAAACACTACAAACTTTATTGCTTGAAAAAATTGACATATTCAAACTGATGAAAAAGTTTGAGCAAATTCATTCATCATATTGACAGCCAGCCAGCTAATCAGGTGCAAGTAACAATCACATCTTGCAAAACCCCCCTGGTAGAATTTCATAATAAATATCCCTCGTCTGAAGAGCGACAGAAGACGAGAACAGAGAGACATCAGAGAAGAGTGAGAGCGATGTCAGAAAAGGGAGCCAGCAACAGATGGAAATGGCCACACGATTGTCAGCACAGCATCTCATGAACAACTTCGAGTGCTAGATCAATGCTGCCCTGCGACATTCATCCTTGAAATCTTTATTTTTTTGTAAGCTTTTTCTAAAGACTATATATATCCAGACTGTCAATCTTATTTTCTATTATTCTTTTTTCTATTTGGTATTATTATTCATGTAATAAATACCAAGCTGCTTTTAACTTTCTATGCTTTGTCTTCATGTTTAGAGTGACTGAAGTAATAAAGTAGATTTCTTTGAGCACCTGGTGCAGCCAGAAGTTTGCCATACACTCTGTGCTGCAAGGTTTATTAAGGGCTGAGGGTGTGAGCTCCACCCAATAGTACTGAACAGAACGTAAAGTGAAGCATTTTTGGTTGACAAATGGCCTATAGCCAAGGATGTTGAGCCTTTGTATGTTAAAATGTATACCTACAGACCAAAGTAATATTTAAGTCTGAGATATATTTTAAACATTGTATGTTGTTCGTGCTGACAATAAGTCTCTTGAAGTGCCAGCAGAATGACAGGCTGTGTTATTCTAAAGCATTTGTGTGGTTTAAAGTGCTAGAGGTTAACCAGCTGTGTGTGTGTCATTCATGGGGCACTGTTGAGTTTCAATTTATAAATAACAATGCTAGTAATCCCAGAGTCTTATTCTCTACGATAGATCATCTGCTAAACCCAGGTAACACAAAGGAATGCCTCCTAAGTACTTACAGTAAAACCTGTGAGGCTATTTCTGTATTTTCCAATCAAAAAATTAATGATATTAGAAATAACATAGTATATCTCCCCATCACTAAGGATCCTCCTAAACCCCAGCATTCTGTTATAAACAAATTAAACTCTTTCACTAGGATAGATTTACCTGATTTACAAAAAATAATATCTCAATTAGAACCCTCCACCTGCGTCCTTGACCCAATACCAACAAATTATTTCAAAGTATCGGGTGTGCTAATTGATAATGTTTTTGACATAGTAAATTCGTCATTAGATACGGGGGACTTCCCAGACTGTCTTAAGACTGCTGTAGTTAAACCCCTACTTAAGAAACATAATCTTGACCCCTCGGCTCTTGAAAATTTTAGACCCATCTCTAACCTGCCTTTCTTAAGTAAAGTTCTGGAGAAGACAGTCATTAAGCAGTTAAATGACCACCTAAATAAACATGCTATTCTTGATAAATTTCAGTCGGGTTTTAGAGCAAATCACAGCACAGAAACTGCACTTGTTAAAGTAGTAAATGATTTGCGGGAGAATGCAGACAGAGGCCATTTATCTGTTCTCATCCTCTTAGATCTGAGTGCTGCATTTGACACCATTGATCATAATATTCTTAGAAATCACCTTAGTCAATGGGTGGGCCTGATAGGGAGAAAATTCTTTGTTAGTTGTGGTAATTACAACTCAAAGACACATGATATCCAATATGGTGTTCCACAAGGCTCTATCCTCTGTCCGCTGCTCTTCTCAATCTACATGCTTCCATTAGGTCAGATTATCTCAGGGCACAACGTGAGCTACCACAGCTATGCTGATGACACACAGCTGTACTTATCAATAGCACCTGATGACCCCGATTCTCTTGATTCACTAGCACAATGTCTGACTTGTATCTCAGAATGGATGAATAGTAACTTTCTCAAGTTAAATAAAGAGAAAACTGAAATCTTAGTGATTGGCAATAATGGATACAATGAGGCTATTAGAAATAAACTGGATACATTAGACTTAAAAGTCAAGACGGAGGTAAAACGCTTAGGGGTAATTGTTGACTGTAATCTGAATTTTAAATCGCATATTAATCAGATCACTAGGAAAGCATTTTTTCACTTAAGAAACATAGCTAAAGTTAGACCTCTTATATCACTGAAAGATGCTGAGAAATTAGTTCACGCTTTTGTTTTCAGTCGACTAGATTACTGTAACGCACTCCTCTCAGGACTACCCAAAAAAGACATAAATCGTTTGCAACTAGTGCAGAATGCAGCTGCTAGAATCCTAACTAGGAAAAGAAAATCCGAGCACATCTCTCCAGTTTTGATGTCACTACACTGGTTACCTGTGTCATTCAGGATTGACTTTAAAATTCTGCTTATGGTTTATAAAGCATTAAATAATCTCGCCCCATCTTATATATCGGAATATCTGACACCTTATATTCCAAATCGTAACCTCAGATCCTCAAATGAGTATCTCTTTAGAATTCCAAGAACAAAACTTAAAAGAAGTGGTGAGGCGGCGTTCTGCTGCTATGCACCTAAAATCTGGAATAGCCTGCCAATAGGAATTCGCCAGGCTGATATGGTGGAGCATTTTAAACAACCGCTGAAAACATATTACTTTTAAATGGCTTTTTCATAACTTCACTTTAACTTAATCCTGATACTCTGTATGTTAAATTCATCATAATAACTATTCATAGTGGCTCTAAAATCCGTACTGACCCCTACTCTCTCTTCTGTTTCTTTTTCCAGTTTCTTTGTGGTGGTGGCCTGCGCCATCTCCACCTACTCAAAGCATCATGATGCTCTAACAATGATGGATGGATTAAAAGCCAGAAGTCTATGTGACCATCATCATCAAGTTCTTCCGTGAGAACCCTAAATCCAAAGAGGACTGTTTCATTTATGTTAGGTAGAATGCCCAGAGGGAACGGGGCAGTCTAATGGTCTGGAATCCCTACAGATTTTATTTTTTTCTCCAGCTGTCTGGAGTTTTTTTGTTTTTTCTGTCCACCCTGGTCATTGGACCTTACTCTTATTCTATGTTAATTAATGTTGACTTATTTTATTTTCTTACTGTGTCTTTTATTTTTCTCTTCTTAATTATGTAAAGCATTTTGAGCTACTTTTTGTATGAAAATGTGCTATATAAATAAATGTTGTTGTTGTTGTTATGTGCTTATATCTATGTATGTGTGTGTTAAACTTAAGGTGCGACAGTAGACCAAGGAACCTGATGAGTACACTTACCCTTGGGTAAGTAGAGGGATATATCATGATAACACTGTTGTTTATAAATTAGGTTATTGTTTCTCTGTGTTCTATAATGATGATAAACTACTATTTAAAAGGCTTTTCATTGCACAATACTATTTAAAAAAATTCTTTAAAGATATCTTTAAAACATCTTCAAAATATTTAAGTCTTATCTTCCACCCTTTTGTCTTGAAGAATGTAACAGTAGTCAGGTTTGCCCAGACCTTCCTAATCTTTAGTAACATATTCTAGCCCCCCTAGGCAATTTTCAAGCCATCTGAGCAATGCAAAGTCTTCTGATTTTTCTGGATATTCTATAAAACCGGCAGGAAGGATATCCTCAGTACATGCATGTGCCACCTCAACTGGCTCATTTCAATTAAGAGTAGCATCAGCTCTCATGGTCCTCATCATAGTGCCAATGCACATCTTGGCCTGTCCTGTCCCAGACCCATAGGACACATCCAGGATAAAATGTACTATACACCCTTCACCATGCTGCCCAATTTGATGCCATTTTTCCCATCTCTACTGTGCTCCAGAAATTCAGTCCATAACATTCACATTCCCCTTATAATTCCCATAACTTGCCCAATAGATGTGGAAAGAAACAGGAGGACCTGACACCCAAATTTTATATTATACCTGGCTCCAAATTGCCCAATCAACTGCTAGCTTGCCTATTTCCCCGGTGTACCAATACCCACACTACAAAGTCTGCACCCCACCTCTGTAATCTTCCAGTAACATGCACATCAGTCTGTCATAAACAGCATAACTCCAATCCAAATCTTATTCTGCCTCTGGTAAAAGTGCCCAGTCCTTTGCCATTTCTACTGTATTCCATAAATCTTCACCATTCAATCACTAGTCCTCTGATTTTTCTCAAGTCTTGCATTCCGATTTATCATTTACCACACCCACAGAGTCATTCCCATCCTAATTGTATCCTAAACTTTCTGCCAGTCTACACACTCCTACGCAAGTTTTCCAGGCTTACAGTACCTCATCTTGGCACACATTCACATTGTAAGATCCATAGACCGTCACATCTTAAAACACAACTTTCCCTCACCCAACCAGTCTTGTGGCAGATGGCTGGGGCCCATGCCCAGCCGGAACAACCCTCTAACACTGAATCCGAGGGAACAGCCATAGGAGGCCAATTACTTCCCCCAGGACACGTGGTGGCAGTCCCCCTGGGTCGCATCGAGGCCACTACTATGGAATATCGGAGCTCAGACCTGTTGGGCTCCTTGGCTTCCGCCAGGGGGAGCTGCACAGAGCTGCACAGCTTAACGAGCCCGTCTGGGCGGGAACGTAGTCACACCCGGAGGTGCAGCCGGAAGTAGGTCATTGAGCACCTGACGAAGAGCCGACAGCCAACATTCCGTGAGCCAGAATCGGGAGGAGGAGGACGAGGTTGCCTTGGAGGAGTGGTGAAGAAAGAAGAGTGTTTTGTGGTGGTGATTTCTTTTGTGTGGTTTTTGGGACTGTGCTGTGGCTGGGGAATACGGGGAAGACGTGCCCTCCAGCTGAAGAAAAATAAATTGTTATTTTATTTTACATGTGCCTCCATGTCCATCTGTGTTGGATCGGGCGCCAGGACAAGTCCATCCTAAATCTTATTTTGCCTTTATGATCAGGATACTTGTGTTTCCTTGCACATAAATTTTGCACTTCTTTCCTACAGGCCTGAACATTTTTCAATTGCTTTCTGACTAAATCAATTCATTTTACTAAGCCTACCAAAAATCAGCCTCATGCTATTGTCCAGATCAGTGTTTCCCAACCTTTTTTATGTAACCAAAATCATCTCAAGGCACACCACTATCTTACTAACCACAAACACATATATATATCTTACATACACTTGCTCAGCTACCCAAAGGGGGACTACTGGAGCCAGTATAAAAAGGAGCTCCAAGATCATTGTTCTCAGACACCCCTCTCTGCCTCAGAGACAACTCGTATGCCCACTATCCACCAGCGCTGTAAGTCTCTCTGGCGACCACACACCCAAGGACTCTAGCAGCCTGCAGACACATCTGAAGTGCTCTAATATAGCAATTGCAGAGCAGCATTGATGCCAGCTTCCTCAGGTAGTTCTGTCCTCCTCAGATAGTTGTTGACTACTTGGGTCTGAACCTGAGAGCGAGAACTTCCACAAGTGCTGCTACACTATTATTTCCATTGCACACCTGAGTAGCTCTCATAGCGGACGACTGTGCAGTATTGGCACACTGATTGAACAACACTGCTCTACATGACTACTTTCATGCTGCTTGCATTTTTCAAAAAGATGCTTTAGATCTCATACCCCTGTCATTGTCCACAGTACTTTGACACTTTGAAACAGCAAACAGGGAAAGCAAAAAAAAAAAAGCATTACTTATACCACATCCAGTTAGTCAACTCCGTTTGTCATAACAAGAGTGGAAAAAGTCCATGCGTAAGCTTCTTGATCACTTGCCTGCTGCAGAATTCTTAAGTCAGGTTGGTCCTTTCCAAACTCCTTTATCTTCCTTTTTTATTCAAGCAAATGATTTATGAAGGGTGTGGACCACCAAGTGGCGCACCACCGGCCAAACCCGACACAGACAGGCGTGGGACACAAGTCCAAGGTTGTTTTTTATTTTCTTTTTCCCTTGTGGGAAATCACAACACAGTGCACAGCACAATACAAATTTCTTCTCTCTTTTTCTTTCCTCTACTCCTCTGGGCAAGCTTCGTCTACCTCCTACCGACTCTGGCTCCCAGACCATTGGCTGCTGGCTCCTTTTATAAGGCTCCCGGAAGTACACCTGATGCTCATTGACCCATTTCTGGCAGCACTTCCGGGTGTGGCAGAAGTGCTGCAATTAAGGGATTAGCAGCTCTCCAGACGCCCCCTGGCTGTGGCCATGGGCCCCAGCACAGTTGAGCTTCCATGCTCCAAATCTGTGGCACTGTTCCATGCCTGGGGGGCTGCCCTCTAGCGCTCCGGTGGAGGTAATGCTCTGGATAGGCTTTCTCCCCCAGACATTCCATTAAAGAGGAGTCCCATAATTATCTTTGATTTCTAAAATTCCACTTGAAATTGCCATCTCAATCAAGTCACGTTAGCTCCTCTGTAGTTACATTAATGGCTGACCAATTTCTACCCATATAACACCGTGATGCTTGAATTTTAGTCTCAGTATGCTGTAATTTCTGCATATTTTTTCTAAGATGAATGTTGCATGGACTTGTAACGGCTTGCACTGTCTGTTTTCACTAATACATAGATTCCTTATGTTGAATGTTAATTTTAAAATATCTTCTATTCACATAAAAAACCTACAATGTGTTTTGTAAAGCTCAATTATTGTGAAATATTCAGGCTGCAAGAAAATCCAATTTTATTTTTATTCTTTCTTTAATACCTACACATTTATTAAATTAATTGTGAATTAAAGCTCTTTCATCATAAATCTCATTTTTTGTTTTCATCAGAGCTTTTGTTTCAATATGCAAATCACTTCTAACTTTTATCATTCACAGATATTCAGTTTTATTTATTCTCCGATTTACATCTGGATTTTTATTTTATGTTTTACAAACATGTTATCCTAAAACTTTCACAATTATGTTTTTCATGGTAGTTTATGTTCAGTATTATAGTAAAACATCACCCTTTGAAGCTTTTCCTTGAGGTAGAATATAACCATTGCAAATCTTTTGATTCAAATATGTTCTCAAATGAACTGACCTACTTTGTCTCCACTATAAGGAGCTGAAATGATTATTGACTCTGAAAACTGAAGCATTTTTCACAATGAAGCATTGTTCCATCTACAGTAACAGACCTAAAACTCCACAAAGTTCTAGTTATACATAGGCAGTGTTGAAAAAATATTTACAATGCTGAGATAATTCCCACATTGTGTCAATTTTACACAGAAACATTTATTGCCAATGGAAGAAAATGAAGAGTCTCAGGTGAGTGCAAATGGTTAGTCTACTTTTCTTAGCAAAGATGTGGCAGACAAGCTTGGTTTCTAACCAAAGATGTATGAAGATTTTTGAATGTTCCTGAAAGTGTTTTAAGTTATTTCAAACAGAATTAACTTGCATATTGTCTTTCTAAAGAGATCATCATTAATTACAGTCAGGTTTGATATTAGTTGTGCACCTTTCTAGAAACCTTTTATCTATCCGCACACTAGTGTGATCATTAATAAGGTTACATAAATTCTGTATCGAAATACCAAACTTCGTTAAGTGTTTTAATTCATAATCTTCTTGTACATACAGATGAAATATATAAGATAATTGCCTTACACTTTGTCAGTAATATGGGGTACAAACTGTTTCATTAATTCTCATCTGTAATCAAGTAAGAAACACAGTTTATTTTGCCATTTTCACCAATGAAAAACGTTTAGCGCAGCCAGGATGAATATTCTTTACAGTCCAGTATATAATATCTGGATGGCTTAATTCACATCATGTAGGTTATAAGAACAAAGAGACACACAGTGAGCAAATCATAGTATAAGCAGATGACATTTCCTCTGTATCCACAGATGGGGCACCATGTTTCTTAGAGGACAGAGTAAGCCTGCCTCAAGTTTTAAACTTCAAGGCCACGAGTATTCATTTTGTAATATTCATGCTTCCACTGAACTGTAAAGTCTGTTCCAATCCAATCAAACATCTAACCCATGGTTATTTAATATTGACTGAGAGGTATTGACTGGAGACCGAGACGTATTGACATTCTGATGTCATCTTTGCAAATGAAGGAGAAGCATCTGAGAGTTTTGAGTTCTGTGGTGTGAGAGGTAATTAAAATATATTTTGTTCCTAAAACTTTGTGTATTGGTTGTCGCTAAGGAGCCGTGTGGGAATTTTTTGCTTTCTTTTTGCCTGTACAGGAGCGAAAGCAGCTGAGTATTTTGGGGGAGCATTTGGAAAAGTTACTTTTTACTTGTACTTGTTATTTGTATTCAATTTCTAAGGATGATAGACTATGATAAGCTTTTAAGACAATCGAGCAGCAGTGAAACACATAAAAAAATGTTTTACATATAATGCAATACAGGTACATACCTAAATTTGGAGTTACTAGGAAATTAATAAAATAAAAAAATGTAAAAAAAAAACTCCACAGTGGGTTAATAAAGAATTGAAAAATAATTTGCAAAGGAAAAACAGCTTATAAGGCATGTAAGACTAATGACTCCAATGTGAATTGCTGTGCGTATGAGAATATTTAGGGCAACCATTAAGGAAGATATTAGGAGACTAAAAGGAAGTTAGAAGTTAATGTCACAAAAAAATAAAAATAAAGTAATAATAATAATAAGATACATTTATTGAGTGCCTTTCACAAACCCAAGGTCGCTTTACATACAGAGTAGTAAAAAAAAAAAAATTACAGAGATGACAAAAGTTCATAGAAGAGGAAAGTTTTCAGTTGAGATTTAAAACTGCAGAAAGAGGCAATCTCAAGAGACTGAGGAAGAGAGTTCCAGAGTTGAGGGGCTATAGCACTGAAGAACCTGCCTCCCAAGGTGGAGAGTCTGGTGCGTGGGACAGTAAGGAGATTACTGCTCGAGGACCTGAGAGAGTGACAAAGAGTGTAAGGAGCTAGTAGCTGAGTTATGTAGGGCTTTGAAGGTGAGAAGCAGAATCTTGAATTTAATCCTTGATGGAACAGGTAACCAGTGTAGCTGGGAGAGAACAGGGGAGATGTGAGCAAAACGCTTTGTGTGGGTGAGGACTCTAGCTGCGCAGTTCTGAATATACTGTAGCTTCTGTATAGATTTTTCAGGGAGAGCAATGAAGAGGGAATTACAGTAATCAGTACGAGACATTATGAAACAGTGAACCATAGTCTGAGCGTTATTAAAGGACAGGAATGGACTGAGGCGGGCAAAGTTACGGAGATGATAGAATGAAATTTTGGAAAGAGACCTAATGTGTAGCTCAAAGTTAAGTAATGAATCAAACAAAACATTAAGATTTCTGACAACAGGAGCAGGTTTGGCAAGTGTACCATCAACAAAAATAGAGAACTTGGATGCATTAGAAAGTTGGGATTTTGGATCTACCAGTAACACTTCAGTTTTATTGGCATTAAGTTTGAGAAAGTTATTTTCCATCCATAGCTTAAAAGTACAGTTCAGTTTTCAGAAAATGAGCTTTATTTTTAGTGTGGCCGAGTTTAAGCAGCCAAAGTACAATACAAACTCAATATTAATTTCCTTTCTGTGGTCAAAACCCAAATTTCTTTATCATTCAAGTCATTTAAATTTAAAGAGAGTCCTTCTTGTGAAAAGAAGCATGTCTAGGTAAACAGATGAAATTCAAAAAACAAGCATAAGGGGTTATTCAATTTTATTACATTACCTTTTTCAATCATTCCTTTTTAAACTGTAGTTGTTCACCTCTTTTCTAATGAACCCTTGATTTTTCCTAGTTCATGAGGTATGTGTTAGCCACATTTTATATAAAAATGGCTGTGATTAGCAATGCATGAACAAACCAAAAAGTACAAAAATATGCCAAAAATAATAAAAACAGCACTAAATCACACTTAATTGGCTCTTTTTCTCCAACAGTTATACATTTACTCTTATAAGCAGTACAGGTGTACATTTTTCAGACTTAACATGTCTTACCTGCATTTACATGTATTATTATCTTAAAAACATGGCATCTTTATTTCTATTTCAAAAAAATATTTCAAGTCCGTACATAAATATGAAAGTCATATGAAATTGTTAATGTTTAAATCTTTAAAATAGTGTTATTTTGTGAAAAGGTGTAATATTTTTTAGGGTTTCAGTAGTTATCCTATGGATAAATACTTCCAATTAAATTAATCTATTTTATTCAATTTATTCTTGGATATTGCTGTTCTCAAAAACAGGCTTACAACACCTACACATCTACACATATAAAAGAGTAAGATTTACATAAATAAAAATGTAATTGTAGTATAATAAAAAATCTGTATACTTACTTTCCACTGTTCTTGAAAACAGAACTTAAGAAACACCAAGTTAAATAAAATTAAGGAGAAATAGAAGGAACAACAATTATTTAGAAGAACAACTGAGAATAAGAAAATAAGAAAATGCCAACCAACAACATATTAGGAAATGTGTATGAGCCTACTGGAATTAGTAATATCTGACTTACTTGCCTCTCCAGAAAATTCCTGTAATTTTGAAAGGCATTTGCTAGTATTCATAACTATAATTTAATATGGTCACCTTATGCATTGTGTGCAATGGTTGATGCTAAAGATTTTCACCATTTTTGAAGTCCTATTCAATGGCCAAGAGAAGTACCTTGGTTAAGGTAGTGTTTATACTATTAATTGATTCTTTTGCATAAACGGGGCCAAAATCAATGACAGCTTTATGTATTAAAAAGATTATTTTCTTTTTTGGTAGCATGGTAGCACAGTGGTTAGTTATGTCACTTCACAAAATCTGAAGCCCTGCACCAATACATTGATGATATGGTATGAATTTCATTTCAGCCCTTTCAATAATCACACTTGCAGTTGAGTTTTGAATTAATTACGGCAGGCGACAGACCACGGTACACAGGAGATCACAGTCCCTTGAACGGAAGAGACAGGAACAGTGGAAAGCAGTGAATCTGAGGCAATTGGGTAAGAAGTTAAGAAAAAGAAAGGTCAAGAAAAGTGTTGTGAAAAAAAGCGAGGGTAAAATGGCAAAAGGCATTGGAAAAATGTGAGTGGGCAAAAGCTGAAGATTTAGTAAGACTGGCAACACTTAGGAGGTCGAAGAACCTAAGAAAAAATAGGAAGTAGGAGGAATGTGCAAGGGCAGCTTTTTTCCAGTGACCCATTTAAATTTATAAAGTCTTTGTTTTTACACAAAAAGAGTGGATGGCTTTAAGCGTCCAAAGAGGAATTAGAGGAGCACCTGCACAACACTTATACTGAAAAGGAAAGGTTGAGAAAAATGTACTTGTTGCTTGATATACCACAGTTGGTAGATTTGGCTAAAGATATGGACATTAGTCCTCTTAGGAGATCAGAGGAAGTAGGGGTTGTGCTAGGGTTGGGTCAGCGCCAGGATCCAATGGAGTTCTTTATCTTTTGTATAAGAAAGTACGAGAGTTATTGAGATGTTTGTGGAAGCTCCTTAGAGTAGCATGGTAGTGCAAGATCATTCTGAAGGCCTGGCGGTGGGGGGAAGGGAATTTTTATTCCCAAAGAGAGAGTCTTCTGGTATTAATTAATTTAGAATAACTACACTATTAAATGCAGAAGGAAAGGTTTTCTTTAGTATAGTAGCTGATAGGTTATTTTTTTACTTGTTACTTAATAAACTGATTGAAACATCAGCACAGTGTGCAGGAGTGCCTTGTTTCTCAAGATGTCTTGAGCATGTTAAGTATGATATGGAACCATTTTCAGTTTTCTAAGAAAGTGAATAGGGGCCTACACATTGTATTCTTAGACCTGGCTGACTCTTTTGGCTCCATACAACATAGTTTACTGTGGGTGGTACTGGAATACTATAAAGTAACAGCTTGTATTCAGAATTTAATTAAAGGGCATTTTAATGACATAAAGATGTGATTCTGTATGAAGGATTTTGCAATAGACTGGCAGCAATTGGAAGTTAGCATTATGGCTGGGTGTTTGGTCTCTCCAATGTTTTTTGCCATAGCTATGGAAATCGTATAAGGAGTTCCACATTGGTAGCAGGTGGAGAAAGGTGGTAGGGTAGCCTCTCTCTACCACCTGTTAATGCATATATGGACAATCTGACTACAATAACAACTACTATTGCATGTACAGAGAGATTAATGGGGAAGATCAATGTCACTTTGCAATGGGCTGGAAAGAAGGTTAAGCCTAGTAAGTGTTGAACTATTTCCATTGTTAAAGGTAAATTAATATGTAAGATATTTCAGCTTGATGAGGAAGCTATTCCAGACATTATGGATGAGCCAGTAAAAAGCCTTGGAAGGTTGTATTTAGTGCCACACTAAATGATAGACAGCAGGTCCAAGATATAAAGCAGCAAATCTTTAGTGGAATTAAAAGTACTGATGAATGTGGTCTGCCAGGCAGGTTTAAAGTGTGCTGTTTGCAGTGTGGGTTGTTCCCACAGATTATGTGGCCTTTAACAATATATGACATTACCATTTGCCAAGTTGAGAAGTGTGAATGGATGGTTGGTGCATATAGAGTATAGGGAAATGGTTTGGAGTTCCCAGATGACTATGCAAAAGTGTGTTATATGGCAGGGGACTCTGAGTTACCAACACCCAGCTTGACAGAAGAGTTCCAATGTGTAAAGGCACAGTAGTTAGAAAATTTGCAGTAGTTAGAAAGGCAGAAATTTCAGTTGAAGGAGGCAGAAGTAGATCTGTATTTCAAAGAGGTAGTGAGGCACGTACAACAGAGCAGGGTGGGGTTAGGTCAGTAAATTAGGAAGCCCTTTTGGAATAAGGTATGGGAGGGAGAATGCAGACACATGGTGGTGGAGGAGATTAGGCATCAGGATGTGGCAGGCAGATGTGTGGTGGTGGCGGCGGCATCTCAAGGAAAGCAAGGTCTGTGGCTTAATTGGGAAAGTCTGGAGAAAAGGAGGCTGAATCGGAGGAAACAGTGGGGAATGGAGTCTGGCAGGATGAAGTTACTTATTGGAGCAATTTATGATGCAATCCCGTCTCCAAGCAATATGAAGGTGTGGACAGTGGTGTGAAATAGAAAAATACAGATACCGAAGTATGAGATTGGAAAATAGGAATTAATGATCAGAACTGAAGTGCGTGCTAAGCAAAATGTACATTCTAATTAGTCAATCAATCTGTGTATGTAACAAAAGCCACACAGGCCTTGTTTTGTCTATAAGTGCAAGTGCAACTTCCTGTTTTTCCTAACAGAAAAAAACACAAGTGACCAACTGATGAACTTTAAAAATGTTGATCCAAGCAAGTTGTTGTAAAGATGTAATGTCTCGAAATTCTTGTGCAACTAAAGTCATAAGACAAAGCTTTGCCCTATAAAAGATTTAGGACACCGACTTCTCGGGCAGATGAAGGGCAGGTGTCCTAGGACTGTGCTTCTCTGTCATTTTTACCTTTGCCTGGTGTGTATTAATAAAAGATTTTTTACTAACTTTAATTATATCTCTCTGTCTTCAGTCACAAGAAACGACACTAGAGAAAAAGTGTCCACAGATTTCTGGCTAACGTGGGGCAGGAGACGGCCGGCTGACTCCTTGAGCGGGAAGACTTCAGCGATCTGTCTTCTTGAAGCAGAATGCCACTACTGAGAGCTCCGGCAGCAGTGTAGGTGTAAGTTAGGACTGCCCTGTCCTGAGATGGCTTCTGCGTGAGGAGTTCCCGGTCTCCTCCTGGTTCAACCACGGTGACTGAGAAGGATTTCCTGACAGAGCTAATTAACACCCAGGCTGGGTTAAGTACCATCGGGGGATTCCCGGGATATAAGGGAAGACGTAACAGGTTTGCTGGTATTGCCCTTGAAACTGGAAGTGACTGAAAGTATAAAATTACTCTAACTGGGAGTTAGGAGTAGGTATAAAATTACTTTAACCAGAAGTCACTGGCTTTTAGGGAAAGAAAAGAAAGTGGTGCTTGCTGAAAAATTATAGAAGGGACTCAGGTTTTAGGACTAGGTGCGTGGCACACCTTAAAGAGAGCCTAAAAGATTCAGCCGACGAGCAAGGTTGAAGATAAGATATAAATGTTAACAGTTTAAATGGTTAAAGTAGGGGAAAGAAATTAAAAGTACGTACTAAATAAAATAATTGCTCCCTTAGCGCATAAGAAAAGAAATTATTGCGTAGAGAGAAGGAAGCAGGAAATTAGTGATGGGGACACATTGCAGCAAACCTGTTAAACAAAATAAGGAGGGATCAAAATCATTAATGTAAGAAGGACTGTTTTCGGAGGATCACCAGACGTCTAGAAAAAATGGGTCTCCAAGAAAGTTAATCGAGAAAAAGACAGGTTTAGATTTTAAGAAAGCATGTAAAAAGTGGAATAGGCAGAGCGGAGGGCGGTGGCCGTTAGAAAGGACAGGAGATGCAAGTGAAATTCAGGAAATTAGAAAAATATTATGTAGAAATGCACAAGGGTGTTGTATGTAGAAGTGTACGAGGATGTTGTAATAGAGGTCCGTGTTATGTATGACAGATGGGAGTTGGTTATTAAAGATTGTAATTTAAAGGCAGTACAGAAATGAATTATTGGCTGCAGAAAGTTAGAACTAGAAGGAAAAAAAAAAAGTTATTTATAGCTTTACAGAAAGTGCAAACAGATTCGGGACCGCAGTTGAATGAGAAGCGGAAGAAGAGCAAGAAAAGAAAAAAAAAAAAAAAGACCCGTTATATCCCACACTTGTTCCTCCACCTTCCTACACCATCCACATCCACAACCCCACCTTCTCCTCCGCCACCTCCAGCCCACCGCAGAGAATTAAAAGATGATCCCTTGGGGTCTGGTTTCTTTGAAGAATATCATTATGATCCCTCATTACACACTGATCCGGGGGATGACAAAAGTAACGTAATGGGTGCGGCGGGTGGGTTTCACGATCCTAGAACCTCCATTTCACAACGCACTAGAAGTCAAACCCTATTCCTTCAGCCCCCTAATCAAAACACCACCTTCGATCCCCTTAAAGTCCCCAAAACCCACAGGCCCCTTATTCGAATGCCCCCTGATTGAGATCCCAGAACCCCCCGACATGATTCAATGCAACCTGCAGGAGCTAATAACCCCACTACTGTAATGATACATCGTAACTGGGACATTCAAGAGCTGAAGGACGTTGTGTCCGAATGCCTGATCCCAAAGTCATCGGTGTGTTTAAAAAATTCATAGAACAATTACAGCAGCTGTATGATATGTATAAGCCTAATGCCACAGAATGGACTCAGGTGCTGTGGAGAAAGCTTGGCACCACATGGGACACTGTCAATCATGGACAGCATAACGGAAACCCGTGGCAGTGGAACGAGGCGTTGCCTCGGGGCCGGGATGAAGGTCCCTTTATTACGCAATGGGAACATGTTAAAATAATATTAAGGACAAGTATAAGAAAGGCAGAGACTGGTCTCTTATCTCGCTGCCAAACAGAAAAAAGATGAGACAGTAGATGAATGGGCACACTGAATTTAAGAGTTAATGGCAACACACTCCGCCTTGAAAATCCAGACAACCGAACTAAAACTGCAGTTCCTCCTTTTGTTTCCGGACTTAGAAGCGACATTCAAAACAAGGTATCCTGTATTAGATGAGAGGCTGCCGCGTTTGAGGAAGTAAAACGTCACGCAGCGCATGCTGAACGACAGAGCAAGCAGAAAGAGTCAGACACCCAGACAAAGCTGATTGCAGCACAAATGAACTATTACACTGGTGGGGCCACTCCCGGCAGAAGTCGTGGACGTGGAGGATTTTTCCGGGACAAGGGTGTGGACGGGACAAGGTAGCGGATATATGTTACCTAATCCAAGTGGATCATCCACTCAGCTGCCTCCCTCCAGATCCAAACGCTACACCATATGCTTGTTACGGGTGTGGTGAAATGGGACACTTCTGCCGCAATTGCCCTCACAAGTGCCCACCCCCTCCTCCACCACCTGAACAATTTGATGTTTCATGGACATAGGAATCCGCAGGGATCCCCAGCCCTTCTCTTCAACTACCTTTGCTCACCCATAATTCAGAGACTGATCCATTATTGACTTTGCTGGCTGGTGAATGGCACTGAAACTGTTTTCCTCGTGGACACAGGAGCCACGCTCAACCCTTTCGCTGAAGGAGGTCCCTGCCTCAAGAGATTCTTCGAGTTCAGCTGCATTCCAGTGATTCCACTTTAACACAACAATTTCTTTTAAATCAGCTCTGTCCAGTTAACCTCTTCGGAAGGGATCTCATGACAAAACTTTCTCTCTCATTTCAATGAAATGTTTCCCCACACACCATCCTTCTTAAAGCCCTTCACTCATTTCCTCCTGCTTGTTTCCCAATCTCCAAGCCCCTGACACTCTACACTGTACTGCCCAATATTTCCCTATAGAAGTAGACACCCCTGGCTAGAATCTTTTCTTTCTTCAGGCACCTGCCCCGAAACCCTTCACATCCCCTGCATTTTCATTTCCTCCACAAAAGCTGCTGCATTGTACATCTTACATATTCACAGAATATTTTTTATCTTGGTGGGTCAGTACCTCATATTTCTTTAGCTAAATCAAGCACTGTACATTGGGTGGAAATCGGACCATGGGTAGAACAATGTCTTAATAGAACAGACTGGTTACATGTTGCTCCAGGTGTTTTGATACCTCAGATCATTTAATAACTAAAGTTGTGCTTCAAACTGATTTTTAGTGCACGTGCATTGTGCACTTCTTTCTGCTTTTCATTGCAAACTACTTCCCTTCTTGGCTCTCAGCGCTTCCTAACTCTTTGTGGTCTCAGGGTAAAAATGATTATGGAAGGATAGCCCATTGCGAGCCTCTGGTGATCCACCCAAAATCCTCCTTCTGTTCGCATCGTGCCCAGTATCCTCTGTCTCCTGAAGCAGAGGCTGGCATCTCCGCTGTACATTCCGATCTTGTGGAACGCGGTGCGATTATTCCAATTAAATATTGTCCAGTTAATTCTCCCATTTTACCTGTAAAAAAGGCTGACGGTTCATGGCGTTTTGTTCAAGACTTACGACAAGTGAATGCTGCAATCTTTCCTAGAGCTCCTATTGTACCTAATCCTTCCACTATTCTTTCTGCAATCCCTCCCTCTGCTCGTTATTTTTCAGTAATTGATTTAGCCAATGCTTTTTTCTCTATCCCCGTACACCCTGACTCACAATTCTGGTTTGCTTTTACTTTCCAAAGCCGCCGTTGGACATGGACTGTCATGCCTCAGGGATATACTGAAGCCCCTTGTGTGTATGGACAAGCGCTTGCTCAAAATTTAGAAGGGTTCTGGCCAGACTGAAGGTAGTACATTAATACAGTATGTAGATGATATTATGTTATGCAGCTACAGAAGAAGATTGTGCAGGATACTAAAAACTACTGCTGTTTCTGGGTGACAATGGACATAAAGTTTCAAAGGCTAAATTGCAATTAATTCAAACAACTGTAAAATATCTAGGTCATGACATCACAAATGGAACAAGAGCTCTCTCAAGCGATCGCATTAACACCATTCAAAACCTTCCCAGACCTGTCACAAAACAGCAGGTCTTGTCTGTATTGGGCATTTTAGGTTACTGCCGGCAATGGATTTTGAATTTCACTGAAAGAGCACAGCCGTTACAAAATTTAGCAAACACCCCTGGCATTCCTCTTTCTGGTCAGGTGCAATGGACTGAGCAGGCTGAGAAGGCTCTCTGTGACTTGAAAAACGCACTGTCCTCGGCTCCGGCGTTGGGCTTACCGGACTACAATCGCCCATTCACTTTGTTCGTGGACGAAAAGGGGGGATATATGAATGCAGTTCTAACACAATTACATGGGGATAAACAAAGGCCAATAGCATATTTTTCGAAAAAATTGGATCCAGTGGCTGCAGCACTTCCGCCTTGCCTTAGGGCTGTGGCTGCCACAACAGAAGCTGTGCTAGCCAGTACAGATATAGTGCTCATGAGCCCCCTAACAGTAAAGGTGCCTCACGCTGTACATTCCATTTTAGTACAGGCTAAGACCTCACATCTCACTACTGCTAGGGCAATACACTATCAGAATGTACTCTGTACTTTGTCAAATGTTACATTGAAAGATGCTCCACCTTTAAATCCAGCTACGTTACTCCCAAATAATAGCGATGGTGAACCGCATGATTGTCAGAAAAAAATTGCAGAAGTAATGAAACCACAAGTAGATCTACAAGAAACACCTTTAGAAACCGGAGAAATTATTTTTGTGGATGGATGCTCTTTGCGATTAGAGAACGGTGCACCTTCAACTAGTTACGCAGTGGTCCAAGGGGACCACCTGTTGGAAGCAAATCGAATTACATCAAGTTTAAGTGCACAAGCAGCTGAATTAATAGCGCTCACTCGAGCATGCCAGCTGTCTGAAGGAAAAAACATAACAATTTATACAGATTCCAGATATGCTTTTGGAGTCTGCCATGATCATGGGGCATTATGGAAATTGAGGGGATTCAAGACCAGTACTGGCAAGCCCATCCAACATCAAAAGTTAATCGAATCCCTCTTAGAAGCCATAACTAAACCATCAAAGCTAGCGATTGTTAAATGTCAAGCTCACACAGGAAAGCAGGATTTTGTCAGCAGAGGAAATGAACTGGCAGATTATTTTGCAAAAAAGGCTGCATACTGCAACACACCAATTTCTTTATTTCAACAGAGAAATGACCAGGACCCTGATAATCAAATTATTTCTCTACAGAGTGCAGCCACGGACATCGAAAAGAAAAATGGTCCAAAGAAGGGTCCTTCTCTGATGGAGTTTGGACTCACCAGCAAACTAACAAACCTTTTCTCCCAAAAGCTTCTTTTCCAGGAATGGCAAAAATAGCCCATGGCCTCGACCATGCCGGAAGAGATGCCATGGTTCAAGATGTCGAAAAGCATTGGGAAGCTGTAGGCTTCTCCACCTACGCAGAGCAATTCTGTAAGCGATGTGCTATGTGTCAAAGGTTTAATGTGGGAAAAGGCACACAGGTAAGTCCCGCCGTTACTCCTAACCCAATGGGACCCAATGAGCACCTCCGAATGGATTTCATTGAGCTAACACCGTCTTGAGGTTATTGAGATATTGCCTTGTGATTGTCGATGTGTTCTGCCGATGGGTAGAAGCTTTCCCTTCTAAACACAATGATGCTAAAACGGTTGCTAAAGCACTAATTAAAGAAATTATTCCAAGATGGGGCAAACCCGCAAAAATTACAGACAGATAATGGTACTCACTTTGTGAATTCCATTATAAATGAATTGACTACCTGGCTACAAATCAATGTGCATCACTACTGTAAATACCATCTGCAAAGTGGGGGTATCGTAGAACGATGCAATGACACCCTAAAAGCTAAGCTTGCAAAAATTTGTGAACAAACCAATTTATCTTGGCCAGATGCTTTACCCCTGGCTTTATGGGATTGAGGGGGCGGACACATCGGCAATTGGGACTATCGCCGTTTGAAATTCTGACTGGACGACCCATGCCCATTGGCATGGCTATAGGAAATGTGAATCTGCATACCGTGGACAATGATCTTCTCTCTAGTCTTACAGGTCTCAGAGCGTCCCTGAAGGAACTCCATGAGCAGGTTAATCAGGCCTGGAGAACCAGCCCTCCATCTGAAGACTCGCCGATTCCCTTGGGTACCTGGATTCTGGTCCGAGACACCCGGAGGAAACATTGGCATCAGCCCAGGTGGAGAGGACCGTTTCAAGTTCTTCTATCCACACCTCACGCTGTCAAGGTTGAAGGACTACCCGCCTGGATTCACACTTCCCATTGCAAA
Source organism: Polypterus senegalus (assembly GCF_016835505.1). NCBI lineage: Eukaryota > Metazoa > Chordata > Cladistia > Polypteriformes > Polypteridae > Polypterus > Polypterus senegalus. The sequence continues at coordinate 57,692,375 of NC_053160.1, forward strand.
AAATGGCACTCCTCCTGCTGATCCTGACTGTATCCGTTTTTCCTTGCCTACAAAGCAAAGTGACCCTGATTTTCCACAAAGGACAAACTGCTTCACTGCAAGTCGATTTTTGTTTCTAAATATTTCAATACTTGTCTCGCTAAAGCTTATCTATTACATGAAGAGCGTATGTTGCAAATTTCTCCAGGTCATACCCCATCCCCTCTCTTCCTTCTTCTCCACCCTCTACCTCCCTTCTCTCTATCTCTTCGGTCTAAACACCTATTCAGGTAAATACTTCAGTTTGATCAAAAGGGTGGAGTGTGAAATAGAAAAATACAGATAAAGAAGTATGAGATTGGAAAATAGGAATTAATGATCAGAACTGAAGTGCGTGCTAAGCAAAATGTACATTTTAATTAGTCAATCAATCTGTGTATGTAACAAAAGCCACACAGGCCTTGTTTTGTCTATAAGTGCAAGTGCAACTTCCTGTTTTTCCTAACAGAAAAAGAAACCACAAGTGACCAACTGATGAACTTTAAAACCAACTGATGAACTTTAAAAATGTTGATCCAAGCAAATTGTTGTAAAGATGTAATGTCTCGAAATTCTTGTGCAACTAAAGTCATAAGACAAAGCTTTGCCCTATAAAAGATTTAGGACACCGACTTCTCGGGGCAGATGAAGGGCAGGTGTCCTAGGACTGTGCTTCTCTGTCATTTTTACCTTTGCCTGGTGTGTATTAATAAAAGATTTTTTACTAACTTTAATTATATCTCTCTGTCTTCAGTCACAAGAAACGACACTAGAGAAAAAGTGTCCACAGTGGCTAACCAAACTGTAAGTTGTTTGTAGGTGTTGCTTCACAATAGCGCATTCTGTCAGGCTGCAAAGTAAGTGTGAGCCAAGGCAGATATACATGTAAACTCTGAAAAGCAGTCAAGCGTGATTAGGCTGGTGTTTGTTAAGAAGGGGGAGAACAAAGCCCCTGTAGGCCTGGCTAAAACAAAATGGGGGTCAATTAGGTGTGGCTAACAATTGGAAGCTTAATGTAGACCTTAATGCAAGGCTGGCAGTCCCAAAAGAAATAGCTAAGAGTAACTTGCGGCCAGATATGACATTGTGGTCAGAAAGGAAATGAATAGTGCACTTTATTGAATTAACATTTTAGTGGGAAGGGTTAATTGAGGAATCACATGAAAGGAAGAGAGCGAGATATGCAGACTTAGTAGCTGAAGCCACCTGGAGATGTTGGCCTGCGCATGTGTGGGAAATTTAAGTAAGTTGCTTTGTAGCTAGATCAATAACGTTACTGAGAGAGTTGCTTCTTAGCAAGTCCGCTTAGGTAAGTAGTAAAAAAAAAATGGCGGAAGCAAGTCGTTGGATATGGCTAAGGTGGCAAAATATGGAGTGAGTAAAAGATGGCTAGGTCTTTCATTTAAATTTAAGGTATATGTTTACTTTATTCCTAGCATTATAATGGTATTTTGATGTACATATCAAATGAGTAGTTGTATGACATACATAATTATATTTTATGACTTATTTATTAAGTTTTCTGTTATTGCAGATATTTATATGACAGTTGATGTCAGGTCATCTTTTGAAAGTGTAAAGTAAGGCATAGTTCTTCCTCCTGATGAACTTGCTGCATAAGCAGTAAGGATACCATTTCAAAGGCTATTTAATTTGTTCACTGAACTTTGGAAAAGAAGCTGTGGATGCCCAAATGCTTACACCCAGTTGTTCTAATTTAAGCACCAGTGAAGTGAACAAAGCAGACAGCATTTAAACATCCTCTCCTGGAGACTGCAGCCCTTTTAGATTCAAACCATTGTCATGATCAAGAAGCAATGTTTGTGGAAGAGTCCATTTAAGTATGATAGATAACTTCTTTGAATATCTGGAACATGATTAAAATCTAGTCAGCATTTTCTTAAATTGATTTTGGCAATATGTTCAGTGCCATTAAGCCACATAATAGAGTTTTAATTTAAAATGTATTCTGATTCTGTGAATTGCAGTCAGTAAATTTAACCCAGAAAGACTGTGTATTTCCTAACATACTGTGTCTACCTTATCTCCAAGTCAGAATTTCCTCTAATATGTAAAGAAATATGACACTGGTGGAATATTTAATGTCAGAGTAATATATTACCAGTGAGACATCACTTTCAATTAAATAGACACCTGATAACTTTAAGGTAAATGTAAGAAAAGATGAAAAATAATCATGCGACTTGTAATTTCCTTGCAGTAGTACTGTATCCAAGACTTTTATGATTTATGTTAGTTATGCAATGTTCTAATATTGATTCATTGAAGTTTGGTAGTTTTGTTAGATTATTTTTACATTTTGTCATTTTTCCACTATTCATGATCATAAAACTAATTTTCTTCATTTGTACTATCATATCTTTTTCTTACAATCTTTTTTCTAAAAGAAATGTAATTGCTTTTTTAACAATCACTGTAGAAAGAAAAAGACAGTGGTCCTTCCTAGTTAGTGGAGAATTAGTTGAGCACTTCACTTCATACAAATATTAGGTAATCCAAGTTGATGATTAATTAAGATCAGAATGTCTTTTTTCTCAAGTAAACTGAGTAATACAAGTGTTAACGTTCACCTGTTATAAATGCTCTGTGAATCTGATTTTCAAAGTGCTCTGTGCTTAGGACTATTTTGATTGTCTAAAACCTATATGATCCAAATAAAGTAAAACTGTGGTGTTGACCAAAACCCCCAAAATACTGCAGAAATGTATTATACAAATTAGGAAGTCCCCCATAACTAATTAGTTTTTTTTTATCTCAGCTTTAGATATTCTGCACTCCTCAATTTTAACTTGCTCAGAGTTCTGGATCTGGATACACAAGACCTAGAGCTGAATCAACCTCAGTTTGTTTCAGCCCATGTTTCTGAAAGGTAAATCATACAAGATAGATGAACTCATCCTCTTTAAGAGCATAAAAATCTGAATTCATGTATGTTATGTCTCATAGTTTATGTATTTCTATGCATAACTGATAGGACTGGTTGTCTAAATCAGTGTTTGTTACCTTGATGTCATTCTGTAACCTCACTTTCTACCTCTATCACCTTACTTTGATTGGAGCATTTAAATAGTAATTGTAAAATTCCTTTGAAACAGGAAGTCTGAGACTAATCACTATTTCCTCTCTGTGCACAGATTAAGAGTTGACATGACTGAAGTGTTTAAAATTGTGAAACAAAATAGTACAGTGGATCGAGACTGTTATTTTTCATCAAGAACACGGGGACACAGTTGGAAACTTGTTAAGGGTAAATTTCGCACAAACATTAGGAAGTTTTTATTTACACAAAGAACAATAGATACTTGGAATAAGCTACCAAGTAGTGTGGTAGACAGTAAAACTTTAGGGACTTTCAAAACTCGACTTGATGTTTTTTTGTAAGAAATAAGTGGATAGGACTGGTGAGCTCTGTTGGTCTGAATGACATGTTCTCGTCTAATGTTCTAATGTTCTAACTGCACAATGGATTAGGAAAGTTGCTGTAAATATTACAAAAAGTATTGATTCACTCTGTAATCACTGACTGGGGCAATTTATCTTGACTTAGGATCGTTTTCAAATTTTGCCTTGTAGAGGGGCTACATAATAATAAGTATTTGTTTTTTTTTTTTTGTCTGTGCTGAGTGCATTTTGTTTTCATCGTCCCGTTTACTGTCCGTTATATGCGTCAGTAAATGTTGTCCCTGTAAGTGAAAAGGGGAAGGATGATGGAGGGAGATTGCAACCCACGATGGAAATCACCTGCTGGATCCACCAGTTAAATCTGGGACATTCTGCATTTAAACAAGAGGAGCGAAACGAAAAGAGGAGAGAGAGAGAGAGAGAGAGAAGTAGAGGAGAGAAATCAAGCAGCGAAAAAGAAGACAATTTAGCCATTCATTTACCAACTCATCACTGACGATCATTGCTTTATTCCACTGCTTGCTTTTTCAACATCCAATTAATCACCACAACAGCCAGCACCGAGGAGCCGTGGGGTTCGAATTCATCCCAGTCATTGCCAGGTCTTTCATGGTGAGGTTGTTTTGTTTTCAGGAAGGAGCAGCCAGTATCAATACTGCCAGACTTTAATAATGTTGGACTCATTTATCACCACATTCAATTGCTGTGTTTAAATAATCTGTGTTTGTATTTGTGTTCCGTGTTTCTATTTATTGTTTAGGGGCAAGGGAGGGCTTTTGTAAATATTTGTGTATTCGTGTTTTTATATAGTAATTAGTCACTGGTGTCATTGGAATAGTGGTGTTTTGTGTGCACATATCTACGTTATTGAATATTTGTTTGTCCTTATCATTTACAATATATCCGTGTTTGATTTTACATTCCTGTCTACTGTTTGCTGGTTATTTCATCGTGTGGGAAAAAAAGTACAACTTGTAAGGAGTACGGCTTGTTACTAGATCAAGAAGCCTCAGGTTATCCAAGGAATAGTCTAGTGTAGTGGCCTGTCTGGGTAAGTGGTCAGCCTTAAAGAAATGAATGGTTTTGGAAAAATCGGTATCATTTGAAATCTGCATACCATTTTTATTCAAAAGAACCGAAAGCTGATTATGAAATTTAAATTGTTGCATTCATACTGAAAGGGCTAAATTGTGTGAAGCCAGAATTAACATTAGCTCAGATTCGGAATGCCAGTGAATATAATGGATTGCTCTTTCTCATTTTGGTTTGAGACAGCCCAGCTGTGTTTTTAATTCCACATAGACCAAGCGCTAGGCTTTAGTTTGATTTCCTGAACTCCTTTTAACTTTCAGCTTTGATGTCTGGTTTGCCCATGTGCTTTATTCTCTAATGTGCCTTTTTGATCTCTGCTCTTGACCTTGTCTGGCACTAAGTTTTCTTGTTTTTCCCCATCTCTCACAATCCCTGGAAACAAGGCCACCTCACAAGGCTCAGTTGCATACATAGTATGTGCGTAGTCTGTGTGCTGTGCCTGTGCTCTTGTGGCTTGTACCTTTTCACGTCAAAGCCATTTGATTCAAAGCTTGATTCTGTTTCAGTTTAGGAAGTTCTGAGCTGATACACTATCCTGAGCAATGAGTGATTGCAAAACTCTTATACAGTGGAACCTTGGGTCATGAACGTCTCTGAACACGTACGGATCGGGTTACGACCAAAAAGTTTGCCAAACTTTTGCATCTGTTCACGACCACACACTTGGGTGACGAACAAGTCAGTTTCAATTCCGGTTCATACGCGCTGATGATTTCCGTATGTGTTCAGTCTCTCCCTGTGCATTCGCTGTGAACTCTTTGTGCTCTATTTCGTTTCCCTTCCAGTTTGTACGCTCCAATAATTTCCGCACGTGTTCAGTCACTCCCTGTACTGTACATTGTTCTCGGTGCATCACGCAGAGGGACTCTCCCTCAAAACTGTAACCTCCTCTCAACCCAGCTTCCTCCTGTGGTACAGCAGGTCCACAGCTCCCGTCAAAAAGGCCAGTTTTAATAAATAATCATGCACTCGCGGCTTAGCGAGGGGGCTTGGTGGTGTGTGACTGAAGCTGTTCCTGAGGAGTTCGTGATGTGGGCGTTTCTCACCTAAGTGCACAGGTGAGAAGCGGTCCGCATCCGTAATTGTTCCCAGGAGCTGCTGATTGCCATGACTACTACGTCCTCTTCATAAATAGAAGCGCAAGTTGACTAAAAGGAAAAAAGATGAGAACAGGAAAGAACGGGAGGTAGCAGGAGAAGGCAGGAAGCAGGAGGAGAAAGCCGGTGCAAGAGAGAGAGAGAAAGAGAGAGAGAGCGAGCAAGAGCAGGCTCGCGTGCAGCTGAGCAGGGAGCCTGGGTGTTTGTCTCAGTGTTATTCAATGTTTTTACATTTAGTTTACTATTAGCACACTATGCATTCTATGGTATAATTAACTATTTTTGTGCTTAAAAAGAAGAAAATATATTTACATACTGTACAGTTCATACGGTCTGGAATGGATTAATTGTATTTGCATACAATCCTATTGGGGAAATTACTTTGGGTCACGACCAAATCGGCTTATGACCAGAGTTTTGGAACGAATTACGGTCGTGACCCGAGGTTCCACTGTATTGTTTAATGTTTAAATCTACATGGCTGTATTTTGTCAGATGATGGATGTCATCAGAGATATCACAATGATCTGATGCCAACTGAGACAGACCAGGCACCAACATCCCATTGTTTCACTGAGTTTTTTTTTGTGACACGAAAGATGTGTCAACTAAAAAAACGGTGTCAGAGATTATTAGCCAGATAAGGTCATGTATGTAAATGTTAGAAAAGTCTAAACACATAGAGGAAAATTCTGGTATGGCCCCACTAGAATTTTCATGCCAAAACCACCACTGTTTGCAATACAAAATTATCGAAATTAATGCCAAAAATGCCACTGTGCACAGTGCAAAGCTATGCAAATCATCAGGAGATAATTCGTACAACCTTTAATCAGACTTACAATTTTAATAACTCTTCATATAAGAAATCAATTATTAGAATGGAAATATCACATTTTTATCTTATCAATACAGACAGTATCTGGCACATCCTTCACAGCCTATGCAATGTTTGTGAATTTAACACTAAGTTTCCGACATTTACAGCCTTCACATTTTGGTATGAACCTCTGCCACTCCCTAAAACAGCTATCTTTCTATATCTGTTAACTGTCTCCAATAAATAAATATTAGTCATAGTTCTTAGAAGTACTTTTCTGTTCTGAGCATCACAACGCACCTGTAGAAGCCTCATCAGAGGGGAAACGCGTTGTGCGCCTTTTTTAACCCTTCTTTTTTGGCACAAAGCAACTATTTTGATGATTACTAAAGCCAGGTAGCTGTCCTTATCTTACTGCTAGGAGTACTGTATATTGCCTGTTTTTTTCTTGCAGGAGGTATTTGATTTGCTCTAGTTCTGGGATTGTAGTAAATAGTATTGTTTAGATAGACTTTGTTTTAGCATAATACTTAAAAGGTAGACTTTTTTTACTCAGCCTCTGTGTAGTTAGTAGTCTTTCCAAACAGCAAGGTCTACATTCCGTTACTGAATTACTCGAGAGACTTAGACACATTAGAACAGAATAACTTAGCGGACACTGATAGATTCATCCAGCATACGCTTCTGCACATCCCTCCGATCCCAGCATTTGAATTTAAAATGAATAGAGACAGGATTCACTGGATGACAGAAATGGCAGAATACATCTTAAGCCACTGGATTCAATATTTAAACTAATTGCCCCCGTGACCTCTAAATCTGCAGATGGGGCAATGAAAAATAATATTCTAAACTTATCCGATAAAGTTAGTCTGATGGTCACCTTCATGCCCACCCTTAAATTACAAAGGGAAAATATAAAGACTGAAATATTTGACTATCACCGGTGACTGAAGCTAGCCGTGTTCTTTGAAAAGGAGATAGATTTAGAGAGGACTCTTTTCCACCTTAATCAGACTGGCAGCCCAATATGGACCAAATCTCACTGGAAGTAGTGGAGACAATCAAGAAAGATAAAAGACAGATCCAAGAGATAGTAAGGGAAGATCCGGGTTCAACACACAATCTAATAAAAGCCAAAAGTTAATGTGCTCAGAGAGTTACAGAATAAAATAATAATAATCAAACTGGAAGACAAGGGTAGTGCTATCGTAATTCAAAACAGACAAAATTATATCTTTGAGGCCCGTAAACAATTAAATAATACAGAGCACTATCAAAAACTGGAAGGACCGATTTTTCCGGAAACAGCACTAATGATTGAAAAGATTGTATAGGATACGACCAAAAATAGATTTTGCAAGAAAAAAATAAGAGGTGGAGTTTCTAATGACCCCCCATCTAAACAGACAAAAGTTCTGTCTATTACACAAAATCCATAAAGGTCCCAACATGTGGACAGTGTCCCACAGAATTCCACCGGGTAGGCCGATAGTGTCAGACTGTGGCAGCGAGTTGTACAACGTGCCGCAATACATAAACTTTTTTTCTCCCATCCTAGCTATGTAAAAGACACTTATGATTTCATCAACAAAGTCAAAGTGCTTAAAATTCCGGAGGAGATATCGATAGCCTGTACACTAATATCGAGACTGATATGGGACTCCAGGCAGAAATGGTTCGAAAAATACTCATACCCAAACCGACTGGACAGGGATTTATTACAGCTATTAGAGCTTAGTCTGATGAGACTTTCCGTAATCCCAACCTAGAAGACTCTGAGATTACTTGACTTTCTATACAGTAGCACATCTGTAAAACAGGTGACCCTAAACTCCTCATCCACGTTGCCCACTGGAAGAATCAGCATGTTGTTTATCTCATATGAAGCAATATATTAAATCTTGTGACAATCCAAATCATTTGCACAGACAGTAGCTTACCTTCCTTACAAGAGATACCATGGGAGTAAATTAAGGCTTTAAATTTTGTTGGAACCCCTGGCTAATCAACCCGTGACAGCCAAGACTTTACAACCTAAAGTCTTAATGGATGCTGTGGCCTTCTGGGTAAAATTTAAGGTCTTATCTACACTTTTTATAGGTAACTGTAGGATGGTTGAACTCACTGCCCCTACAAGACAGAAATGAAATCTGCCATTCACCTCTCTTCAACACTAGGAAGCATTTGATTGGCATAACAAAAAAACAAAATAAACCAAGCACTGATTATTGTGAGGCAGAAATAATAAATATAGTCAAACTATAACACACTGTAGCACTACAGTTATTACTGGATAGCATTGTAGTACAGTGGTTTTAGGCATATGTAAAATCATGAGGTTTGTACAAGCTGTTCAGCAAAACAAATTCCAAATTAAACATTTAAAAACCATGTAGAGTTTATTCTCCGTATGCATTTTGAGATGGTCCCCCATGGTCAATGGTGCAGTTTAAAATGTGCCAAATTGTTTTCTCCAGTCTTATAGTTCCTTAGGTTATTATTAATAGAATTAAAATGAGAAATACTTCCTGAGAAATGGATTTTACCATATGATATCAAAAACTCAGGATGAACCAAAAAGGTTACTGCATTGCACTTTTGCAGTACATATGACAAAATAGTCTAGACATTAGGAAGCAAACTATCAAAACAAGAAAAATCTAGTGCACATTCTTGGTACAGCAAGGATTAAGAAGACAGTAGGTTTCTTCAGGTTTTATTGATTAACATTATTGTTGGTTCTAACAAGATTGAAAAAAAAAACAAGCAGGTGCAGACACTAGAGATTTCATGCCTGTCACATCATTAGAATCAAAGTTGAATGACTGAGGTCTCTGATTGCCTCTTTTAATCTTTACAAATAATGAAAATTCAATGATTACAAAATCATGTTTGAAACAACATCTGATTAAAAAGTATCAAGCAACACATTTTTGATTGCACTTTTATTCAGTAATCAGCAGACGAAACAGTTTGATTAAACAGAGTTGTAAGGCTTTTCAGCAGGTTAGCGTTCTTTGTCTTGAGATGTATTGCTTTAGTGCAGCCTAATGGTCAAGACATTAAGATTTAAAATTCAGGAAAGGGAATTCAATGCTTGCTTCTAATTTAGTGCGTGATCCTGAGCGTATCAATTAACCCGCTTGTACTCCCATTTCATGAAGTACATGGTAGACAATTAAATTATAACTGTGTATTTGTAAAATGACTTGGGATGGAGTTTACTATAGAAAGGTGCTATATAAAAGCCTATTTATTGAGTAAACTCATTTGTATGAAAACTAAGCATGCTTTCCTTATGAAAGTTTTATTTCACAGGGTATTGTTTTAAATGGATTAAAAACTCAGTGATTAAGATATTCCATACACCATTTTTTACACTTGCTCTCCCAAAACCAGGTTATGGGGGCTGACCCAGCACAGGGCATCAGTCCACTGAAGAGCATGCTCACACACATACACACACCTCACTTTAATACCCTTTCAGGAGCATATCCAAAGAGCAAGCACATAAATAAGTATTTTCTCAAACTAATTAAGGAGAAAACAAATTTTAGTGATTAGCAAAAATGGATATAATGAGGTTATTAGAAATAAACTTGATCCATTAGGATTAAAAGTCAAGACGGAGGTAAAGAATTTATGGGAAATTATTGACTCTGACCTAAATTTTAAATCACATATTAATCAGATTAGTAGGACAGCAATTTTTCACTTAAGAAATAAAGCAAAAGTTAGACCTCTTATAACTTTACAAGATGCAGAGAAATTACACTTTTGTTTTCAGTCGGCTAGATTACTGTAACGCAATCCTCTCAGGTCTACCAAAAAAAGACATCAATTGATTGCATCTAGTGCAGAATGCAGCTGCTAGAATCTTAACTCGGAAAAGAAAATCCGTGCACATCTCTCCAGTTCTGATGTCACTACATTGGTTACCCATTTCATTTAGAATTGACTTTAAAATACTGCTTATGGTTTACAAAGCCTTAAATAATCTCACTCCATCTTATATTTCGGAATGCCTTACACCTTACACTCCAAATTGTAACCTTAGCTCTTCAAATGAGTGTCTGTTTATAATTCCAAGAGCTAAACTTAAAAGAAGTGGTGAGGCAGCCTTCTGCCATTATGCACCTAAAATCTGGAATAGCTTACCAATAGAAATTCACCAGTCTAATACAGTGGAACATTTTAAAAAACTGCTAAAAACTCATTATTTTCACTTGGTTTTCTCATAATTTCATTTTAGTTTAACTCTGATATTCTGTATATGCATTATCATTATTATTCATGGTGGCTTCGAAATCCTTACTAACCCCTACTTTCTCTGCTGTTCTTTTTCCAGTTTTCTGTGGTTGCAATCTGCACCACCACCACCTGATCAAAGCCGTGCTGTCCCTACACTGATGAATTGAAGGCTAGAGGTCCACATGACCATCATCATCAAGTTCTTCCATGTGAACCCTGAAAACCATGAGGACTGATTGAGGTCATTTATGTTAGGTAGAATGCCTAGAGAGGGCTGGGTGGTCTCGTGGCCTGGAAACCCTGCAGATTTTTATTTTTTTCTCCAGCCGTCTGGAGTTTTTTTGTTTTTCCTGTCCTCCTTAGCCATTGGACCTTACGTTTATTCCATTTTAATTAGTATTGCCTAGTTTTATTTTTAAATGTTGTCTTTTTTTTGCTTTCTTCATCCTGTAAAGCACTTTGAGCTACATTATTTCTATGAACATGTGCTATATAAATACATGTTGTTATTGTACTGAGATGTGTGTCGAGTTATAAAGAAAGAAAGAAGGAAAGAAAAAAGAAAAAGAAAAGAAATTGTCACACATGTGCGATTAGGGAGCAGCCAATGGGCTCAACGAAGTGCGATACCACAAACACACTTTTTGGAAGATCTACAGACGATCTCACTTCCACACTCTCAACAACAAATACCTTCCTTCTGGCCTGACCTGATGACTTCATTTCTGGCTCTGACTTTCACACGTCATCTCCATCACTTCTTTGATTTTCCCAGCATTCCCTGACAGTTCACTATAAAAATCCAGTCATTTCCTAATTCTGATGTCCTTGCTATGATTCATTTTTTAGTGTATCAGTCTGAAGAGATTACTATACGGGGAACTTACCCCAAATCTTTGAGTGTGTTGTCTCTGATTTAAGAAAGAGAGAGAGAGAGAGATTAGGAAAACAGACAGGAGTAAGGGACAGTCAAATAAATGTAAAAAAAAAAAAAAGCTTTCAGCAGACAGGTTAAATTGAATGCCTAGTGGCTGGAAGAAGGTGTTCACAGGTACTAGTATTAGTGAAAACATCTTTAGTACAGGCACTTTGAGGGACAGCACATATCAAACAGATACTGTATTTCATTTAAACTCATATTTATTTTATATTTAACTTTTCATTTTAAAAGGAATTCTCCGTTCATACAATGCAAGGCCTGTGTGTTGTTGGACTTTTTCTAGGTTTTCCTTGACAAGTTGTGCCTCCAAGAGACTTATATCCAGCTTTTTCAGAACATCTGTCAGGGTCACTGAAATTGAGTTAGTGTCATTTAGACTGTGTGCACCACTAAAATAGCAGGGGAGGAGACTTCATACCAAAAAGATAGGTAAATGGCCAGTGTTGCCAGAAAGGGCTGACCATTCCAACCCAACCACAAACTTAAAACCCAAGGTTGTAAGGTTTAAGGCATGTTGTGACATTTAAATCTCAGTGTTAGATAAATGGCAATATGTTTATAATGGGACATTGGGGCTCCCTGTGGAACAGATGTCATCAGTCACAATGGAAGAGGTCACAAGAGCATTGGGAGTGTATGTATGTGTCTGTGCCCGGTCCCTTAGAGCAGTCTGATTGGTTAGTCTGGATTCAGTGTGACTGGTCAGTTTGGCTTTTGTAACGAGATCAAAACAGTAAGTACAAATGGGAGACAAAGAGGAGTAAAGGTGTAGGAGAAACACCGAGTATCGCCTTCAAAGAATGGAAGTATAAAAGAGGACAGAAGGTAAAAAAGGCGCCTCAAAATAACTCAGACTAAAAAGCAAGCTTTACTGGAATGAAATCAAGAAAGGTAGCAGTGGTCAAGAGAGGCTCCGACACACAAGGATACAAAAGAAAGGTGCTAAAGGTAAATGTGGGGCAAGAGATACTAAATACTTTTAAATGTGTTCTGTTCCCTGTCTGACAGGTAAAGTGGCTAGTTTTGCAACAATTATGATATAATATAGGGGGTAAATGTGACTGAACCATTAGGATCTAGTGACTATAATATATTCAAAAATGAAACTATTAAGTTTAAACTTTATTAAAGTAAATGTTGGTGAATTTGCTGTAAAGTCTAAGAAAGATAAACTGGGATTAATCCTTAAGTGTGTATTCAGTCATGGAGCAGTGAATTAAGTTTAAAAAGCATTACTGTGTACATACAGTGGAGGACAAGTTCATTCTGAAATTTAAAATCAGTAGTAAATGAAAGATTTTAAAAATCACTTTCGAAGGAAAAAAACAGCTGTATAAAGCATACAAAGGGAATAATTTTTAGGGCTTAGGTAAGCATGAGGCTAATAATTAAAAAGAATATTAGGAAAGCTAAAAGGCAATTGCAGAAAAATACTACAGAAAAGGTGAAATATAACCCATAGAGATTTTTGTACTATTTTAGTAGTAAAAGAATGACAAAGGTGGAGGTGAAGTGTATGAGGTACAGTAAAGACAAACTAAATAATAAAGATAGTAAAATAACTACTTCCCAAACAGTACCAGAAACAATCTATTAGGAATTTAATAATCTGGAAATTACAAAGGGACAAATGTTATGTAGATTAAATAGTCTAAAATGTAACAAATCACCAGGACCACATAATATTTATCCTGGATTCTTCAAAAATGTTTTTGAATACAAATATAAACCATTGGCAGATATTTTTCAAAAATCACTTGAGACAGGGTGAAATTCAGATGGACTAGGAGCTAACAAATATACCCCCATTAAATATAAAGGAGAGCAGGTCGATCCAGATAGATAGATAGATAGATAGATAGATAGATAGATAGATAGATAGATAGATAGATAGATAGATACTTTATTAATCCCAAGGGGAAATTCACATAATCCAGCAGCAGTATGCTGATACAAAAAAAACTCAATATTAGATTAAAGAGTAATAAAAATGCATGTAAAAGCAGACAATAACTTTGAATAATGTTAGCATTTACTCCCCCGGGTGGAATTGAAGAGTCGCATAGTGTGGGGGAGGAATGATCTCCTCAGTCTGTCACTGAAGCTACTCCTCTGCCTGGAGATGACACTGTTCAGTGGATGCAGTGAATTCTCCATGATTGACAGGAGTTTGCTTAGTGCCCATCGCCCTGCCACAGATGTCTAACTGTCCAGTCTCATTCCTAAAATAGAGCCTGCCTTCCTAACAAGTTTGTCCAGGCGTGAGACATCCTTCTTCTTTATGCTGCCTCCCCAGCACACCACTGTGTAGAAAAGGGGACTCGCCACAACCGTCTGGTTGAACATCTGCAGCATCTTATTGCAGATGTTGAAGGACGCCAACCTTCTAAGGATGTATAGTTGGCTCTGACCTTTCTTACACAGAGCATCAGTGTTGGCAGTCCAGTCCAATTTGTCATCCAGCTGCACTCCCAGGTATTTATAGGTCTGTACCCTCTGCACACAGTCTCTTCTGATGATTACGGTGTCCATGAGGGGCCTGGGCCTCCTAAAATCCACCACCAGCTCCTTGGTCTTGCTGATGTTCAGGTGTAAGTGGTTTGAGTTGCACCATTTAACAAAGTCTATGATTAGCTTCCTATACTCCTCCTCCTGCCCACTCCTGATGCAGCCCACAATAGCAGTATCGTCTGCAAACTTTTGCACTTGGCAGGACTCCAAATCGTATTGGAAGTCTGATGTATATAGGCTGAACAGGACCGGAGAAAGTACAGTCCCCTGCGGCGCTCCTGTGTTGCTGACCACAATGTCAGACCTGCAGTTCCTGAGACGCACATACTGAGGTCTGTCTGTAAGAAAGTCCAAGATCCATGCCACCAGGTGTGAATCTACTTCCATCTCTGTCAGCTTGTCTCTAAGGAGCAGAGGTTGGATGGTGTTGAATGCGCTAGAGAAGTCCAAAAACATAATTTTTACAGCACCACTGCCTCTGTCCAAGTGAGAAAGGGATCGGTGTAGCATATAGATGATGGCATCCTCCATCCCACCTTCTCCTGGTATGCGAACTGCAAAGGGTTGAGGGCGTGGCGGACCTGTGGCGTCAGGTAGCCACTCCATGGTCTTCATCACATGTGACGTCAGAGCGACAGGCCGGTAATGAAAAGCCAGGTTTTTTAACATGCATCATAGGTAAACTTATGGAAGCAAACATGAAACATGATTATCACATATCAGGAACAGTAGTACTGGAAAACAGTTGGCATGGGCTCAGAAAGAGGAGATTATGCTTCACTAATATGTCAGAATTCTATGAGGAAGCAATAAAAGCATATGACCAAAGAGATATATGTGTTTTTTTAAACAGGATTTCCTTAAAGCTTTTGACAAGGTACCGCATGAGAAGTTATCCATTAAACTTAGAAGAAGAAAATGTAAGGCACTGCTGTGTAGGTAGGTGCAAAGTCACCTTTAACACCTTGAAGAAAGGGTTATGGTAGAATTAACTGTTTTAGAATTAGGAGAGGTTCAAAAAATTTCTCTCAGGGATCATTGCTGTGGCTACTGCTATTTTTAATATAAACTGCTCAAAAAATTAAAGGAACACTTTGAAATACATTAGATCTCAATGGAAAAAAAACATGCTGGATATCTATACTAATATGGACTGGGTAAAGTGTTAGGAATGAAAGGATGCCACATCATTTGATGGAAATGAAAATTATCAACCTACAGAGGGCTGAATTCAAAGACACCCAGAAAAGTGTAAAAATGATGCAGCAGGCTGGTCCATTTTGCCGAAATTTCATTGCAGCAACTCAAAATTGTACTCAGTAGTTTGTATGCATGCCTGAAAACATTGGGGCATGCTCCTAATGAGACGACAGATGATGTCCTGGGGGATCTCCCCCCAGATCTGGACATGAGGCCAGGAGGAACCCAGGACCCACTGCACCAGCATAGGGTCTGACGATGGGTCCTAATGGCAGTCAAGGTGCCATTGTCTATCATGTAGAGGTCTGTGCATCCCTCCATGGATATGCCTCCCCAGACCATCACTGACCCACCACCAAACCAGTCATGCTGAAAGATGTTACAGGCAGCATAACGTTCTCCATGGTTTTTCCAGACCCTTACACGTCTGTCACATGTGCTCAGGGTGAACCTTGCTCTCATCTTTTAAAAACACAGGGCGCCATTGGTGGACCTGCCAATTTTGGTATTCTATGGCAAATGCCAATCAAGCTCCAAGGTGATGGGGTAGTGAGCACAGGGCCCACTAGAGGATGTTGGGACCTCAGGCCATCCTCATGAAGTCTGTTTCTGATTGTATGGTCAGAGACATTCATACCAGTAGCCTGCTGGAGGTCACTTATTGGGCTCTGGCAACAACAACATTTATTTATATAGCACATTTTCATACAAATAATGTAGCTTAAAGTGCTTTACACAATGAAGAAAGAGAAAAAAGACAAAGAATTAAAATTAGAGAACACTAATTAACATAGAATAAAAGTAAGGTCCGATGGCCAGGGAGGACAGAAAAAACAAAAAAAACTCCAGACAGCTGGAGAAAAAATAAAATCTGCAGGGGTTCCAGGCCATGAGACTGGCCAGCCCCCTCTACGCATTCTACCTAACATACAGTAAATGATCAGTCCTCATTTTATTCAGGGTTCTCATGGAAGGACTTGATGATGGTGACGTGGACTTCTGGCCTTTAATCCATCAATGTAGGGACATCATGGTGCTTTGATTAGGTGATGGTAGTGCAGGTTGCCACCACAGAAAACAGGAAAAAGAACAGAAGAGAGAGTAGGGGTTAGTATGGATTTTGGAGCCACCATGAACAGTAATGATAATTAACTGAATATGCAGAGCATCAGGATTAAATTAAACTGAAGTTATGAGTAAGTCATGTTAAAGTAATGTGTTTTTAGTAGTTTTTTTAAAGTGCTCCACCATATCAGCCTGGCGAATTCCTATTGGCAGGCTATTCCAGGCAGTGCTTATCCTGTTCCTCCATGCCCAAAGGAGCAAATACCAGTCCTGTCAATGGGTTAAGGAACTTCTACAGCCCTGTCCAGCTCTCCTAGAGTAACTGCCTGTCTCCTGGAATCTCCTCCATGCCCTTGAAACTCTGCTGGGAGACACAACACACCTTCTGGCAATGGCACATATTGATGTCCCATCCTGGAGAAGTTGGACTACCTGTGCAAACCTCTGTAGGGTCCAGGTATCGCCTCATGCTACCAGTAGTGACATTGACTGTAGCCAAATGCAAAACTAGTGAAAAAACAGTCAGAAAAGATGAGAAGGGTAAAGTGTCAGTGGCCTCCACCTGTTAAACCATTCTTGTTTTGGGCGTCATCTCATTTTTTGCCCCTCTAGTGCACTTGCTGTTAATTTCATTAACACCAAAGCAGCTCAAACTGATTAACAACCCCCTCTGCTACTTAACTGACCAGATCAATATCCCAGAAGTTTCCTTGAGTTGATGCTATACTCTGATGAAAAAGTGTTTCTTTAATTTTTTAGAGTAGCATATATAAACCATCTGGATAAGATGACTATAGATAGACTAAGATAGACTATAAGCTATGAAGAAAAACTGAAGGAAAAATGAACCTTGCTGGGATAGGCCCCAGCTTCCCAGCAACCCTGCTGGACATAATGAGGGTTTAGAAAATGGATGGTGTGGTGGACGGCCGGGGCCCATGCCCAGCTGGGACGCCCCTTCACCATATGTTCCTTGTGGGCAAGCATGGGAGATCCAATACCTCCCCCTGGACACTAGATGACAGCCTCCCTGGGTTTCAGTAGTGCCTTGGATTCCCGCAGGGCTTCATGGGAGTTGGAGTTTGGTGCAGCCAGGGGTTGCTGCAGTGGGAACTGCTGGGCCCTTGTGGGCAGTATTTTCGCCACACCCAGAAATGCAGCCGATACTCAGCAATCAAGTACCTGGAGCACTTCTGGGTGCCTAATAAAAGGAGCCAGTGGCCATCACTCGAGAGGCTGAGTCAGGAGGAGGACAACGACAACGCTTGCCAAGAGAAGTGGTGAGGTGTGTGTTGTGGTGTGCTGTACTTTAGTTTATTTGGTGTGCTTTGGGACTGTGTTAGGGCTGAGGGACACAGGGAAGACGTGGACCTCAGCTGAAGAAAATAAAAGCATTTTTGTTGATTTTAACGTGCCTCCATTGTCAACCTGTGTCGGGCGCATATATAGCGCCTTTATAACACTGGATAGAATTGGTACTGTATATACCAATTATTAAGTTTTTTATACAAGAAAATGGCTATACAGAAAATTTGTTAAGGGTATATTTCACAAAAAGTCATCTTTATATAGAGAATCAGACAGACCTAATCAGTAGTGTGGTAGACAGTGGCACGTTAGGGACTTTCAAAACTTAACCTGATGTTATTTTGGAAAAAATATGGTAATTAGGACTGGCAAGCTTTGTTAGGCTGAATGGCATATTCTTGTCAAAATTGTTTTACTGTTCTATTTACTGTATATCAATATCATTTCAGGTTGTCATTTAACTTAAACTCTAAAACTATGTGATCCATGAGGACACCCAAGAATGAGAAGAAAACCTATGCAGACATGAAGTGAATATGCCAACTCCACACAAACAGTGAGCAGACTGGGAACTGAACCAAGGTCTCTGGAGCTCAAAACACAATTAAGCCAAACTGGTTTTAATCTGTGTTTATTGAAACTAATACAAGTTGACATTTCACTTACAAGTAAGAACACATTTAATTAATGTCCATTTTCACTGTTGCCAGTTCGTCACAATATATTTGCTATCATTATGGCAGCCTAAAAGAAATGAAAATGAGGCAGATGACAGGAGTCAAACCATTTAGAGATAACCTGGTATTCAACTGCCTTTAAAATTAGCATCTGCATTAATATTAAAATAACCACTTAAGGGTATATATTAAGACTGTTGAAAATAACTTGAAAGTTTGTTTGCTGCATTGCATTTAAATAGACTGCAGTTAGTACTTTATAATTCCCCAGAGAAGGGTAACCATTTCAGTACAATTTTAACAAAGTAAAAAAAAAGAGTTCTGAATCTCCTAAGTCTGCCTACAAAATACCAACTACCAGAAGCTGACAAAGCTCCATTTCACAATATATTATTTCTTTAATTGTTTATGTAGCATATGAAGTATTTCTTTGCCATCCCTGTTGTCGCCTTTTATCCCAAAATACATTAAATGTAGGAAACCACCTGCCTTTAGTTGAACATAACACAAGATGCAAGTGGCAGTATCCTTTTTTTCGTGTTATGCTAGTCCAAAAATGCTTTATAAAGCCCACTTTCAAATAAACCATTTATAAGCAACACTGAATACCAAAATAGTGTAATGTGAAAACCAATTGAACAGATTATACTTCCAGTCCCGATTACTAACCATTAGTACAGCAATAATATTTATCAATTTCATTAAAAGGTCTGTGATATATATACACAGTTGCTTGCTCAAAAAGCATAAGAAAACTTTATGAATAATAAAGTGCAATTAAGGCAAAAAAGCAGTGATCTGAACTATTACAGGGGTATCCTATGGTTAAGAATGGGAGTTAGTGCAAGCATATAGCACAACATAACTCTTAAACCTACTTAATGTGGTTTAAGGTCATAGGGGCAGAGCCATTCCATTCCTAGCAGCATCAGTCACAAGGTTGGAACCAAAACTGGATCCCACTGTACTGCTCATTCATGCACACCCAAAGTGGGCCCAATTTAAAATGACCAATTAACTGAAAATTCATGTTTTTAGGAAATGGGAAGAGAACCGACTTATTTTTTCCCCCATTTATTTTCATTTAGACCCTTTCCTGAGAAATATTCCGGTCCAAAAGGGGTGTAACAGTGTTGCCAAACACTTACCTTTGTTTTAAAACCACAAAACTACTTTTTTAGTGAGTTTTGAGGTTGTAAAGTGAAGTTTAGTGCAATGTTTGCAAAGCTTTACACAAAATGAATCTTGTCTGTTTTGTTCACCTTTATTATGATGTATAACCAACAGAGTGAGGTTTGGACCATCAGATAAAGGCAGTGGCAGCAGGGTTCATGTTGTTCAAACATTCAGACAGGAATTTCATTGCACTGTTTACATGTGACAATAACTCTGAAATTAAATTTTAATATATTTTTTTATCAAGAAAAAGCTTACATTTTCAAAAAATACAATGATATTGTAGAGTTGGATATCGTTACTAAGTGAAATAGATTTAAACAGAATTAAACTTTTTTTTAGAATATGACAAGTCACTATCAGAATATGATAGAAAGAGAATGATTGAGGAATGACTAGGCCATCAAGGCCAATTTAGCCCGGACTTTGCTATACACTGTGCTGTTTATGAAGGATGCTGCCCAGGGATCTTTAATGACCACAGAGAGTCAGGACCTCGGTTTTAAGTCTCATCCAAAGGATGTTGTGACTTTTACATCACAAAATCCAAGTCACTGCACTGTTGCATTGAGATCCACAAAAAGACCACTGGGTAACCACCTCCTGTTGGTCTCTCCAACATCTTTTCCAGCAGCAACCCAGGCATTTCCAAGATGGTCTCCCATCTAAGTACTGGCCGGGCTCAAACATACTTAGCTCCAGATGAAGTGCATGTGGTATGGCTGCTGACTTTTTATGATTAATGTAGTTATAAGTTTAGGCTTTGATGCCAATACAGTGCTGTGACTTGTATCAATTTTAAATCAACTTTGAATCATCTTCATAACATCATCAAACACCACCTCTGGTGATGTCTCCTGTAATAATATGGTAACCTACAGTTATGTCTGTGAACCCCAATCCTCTACCCAGCCCACCCCACTGTAGATGATTTCCATGCTCCATGAATTTAGTTATTAAAAAAGCTATCCCGTTTATTAATGTGAAATTAAATATCTATTTGTAAAACTTCACCAAAACAGGAAATAAAAAGAAGTAGTATTCATTGTTCCAACCCAGCAAGAAGTTACCACAATTATGGAATTCAATCAAACACAAAACAAATGAATGCTCAACTCATAAGAGCAAAGACATCTATCAAGGAGGAAGTGGAGATAACAGATGGGACACTAGAATTTCAGTCAGCAATGACAAAAGGGTCAACATGTAAAAAATGCAAAAGTATTTGTTTTCTTACTTTAACCCGTCATTCAAATATACCTGTGCAACTACTTCCACTAGTTATTTTTTAGGCACATTAAGAAAGTATTTTATACAGTAAACAAGCTCTTAAATAGAATTCTCAAATTGCGTTGGATTCTCAAACCTGTTTTCAGGAACAGTGAGAGCTCAAGCCTACCCAAAAAGAGTGGCAGCCTAGTGCAGGGTTCACTAACATGCAGACCCTAACAGAAGCTAATTTGGAGTCACCAACTAACCCGACCTGCACAACCTTAGGAAGGTGGGAGGAAACCCCATGTAACTTGAGGAAACCCACATAGACAACGTTAGAACTCGCAAGTATCTGGACGTAGGATTTGAAGCAAGGATGCATGATCTGTGAGGCAGCAGAGCTATCCATTCTCCCACCCTGCTGCCCTGAAGATGATTATTAAAAATAAATTAGCAGTAGAAATTAAATAGAATCACACAAAAGAAAACTTGGCTAGTTCTGGAAAAAAGTCACAGATAATAAAATTAAAAAGGGAATTTTTTTAACAAACCATCAATAATTCTCTGGAGGATGGAAGTGTACTGTAATTACAGATGACAACAAAACAATGTGACAAGAAACATTTCTTCTGAAAAGCACATCTATAAGGAGTAAGAAATAAATGAGGCATTCAATGAAAAAGATTAAACCTACTGAATTTTAAAAGTATGTTCAAAAAGAATGCAAGAAGGACAAATCTGAAAAGTGTGTCCTTGATGTCATAAAAAAGTGATGGCAATATGTGTATATGACAAAAATCCTAAATGGATGAGGATACTAGTATGCGACACCAGAATAAATGCATTTATACTGAAACAAACATGACTACTTGTGTTTTACCATAATAATCATTTGTACTTGCACATTTCATACAGGGACTGATAATAAACACAAAGAGGGAAATGTTATTTGTTTTGAAATTACATTTTCCAAAATGTCTGAAATCCCTGAAAAATGCTGAAGGTCACTTCTGGATCACAAACATCAGACTGGCACTGATTTGAAAAAGGTATAATAATGGGCTATACCATCTCTGTTATTCTTTTTGCCCTAGCCATGAACATGATGGCAAAGTTAGCTGAGGTGGAATGCATAGGCCCTCTAACCAAGTCAGGTGTATGCCAGCCCCACATTGGAGCACTTATGGATGACTTAATGAACCACAACAGTATCGATCACAGGGAATAGGTGGATCCTACGAGGACTTAAAAGTGAACATATGGGAAAGGATGAGGCCCACAAAATCAAGGGCCATGGTGTTGAAGGAGGACAAGGTGGTTGACAAATTACACTTCTCATTATCCAGAACTACCATCCTGTCCATAACAGAACAACCAATAAAGAGTCTGTGGAAGCTCGTTGACTCAAGTTTAAAAGACAACGTTGCCATTCAGAATGCCATCAGAGACATCGAAGCCTGACCCACGAGGGTCAACAAGACAGGCCTGCCCGGCAGATTTAAGGTGTGGATTTATTAACATTCCATCCTACCTCAAGTCCTGTGGCCTCTGCTGATTTATGAGGTTCCACTGACAACAGTTAAGTCTCTTGAAAGGAAGATCAGTGGTTTTCTGTGTACTAGCCGATGTAAGATGTGGATGTGGATGCAGTGTAAGATTAGGAACGGAAAACGGTGAGAAAGGAATTCAGTATAACAAAGGCTTAGGAAACCACCATCGCAGTATAACGAAAATAGAAAGGAGCGAAACCAATGCCAATGGTCGAGAGAGTACCTTCCTGTAGCAGGCTACGGAAAACATAGACATATTTAGATAGACGCCGCATTCACTGTGTTGCCCAGGCGACATGATAAGTCAGCGCGTTCGCCCTATTGCGAGTGGTAAAAGTGCCATTTAAACTAATACAGGTAGACGTGGAAACTGGGTTTTGTGATGAAAAAACAATACCGTTTTAAACAGTATCATTTACATACAACAGATTTTGGCGAATCATTTACATGCAATTATTTATATCCATTTATACACTAAATGCGTGCGTATCCCATGGTCTTAGAGTTGGTGGGTGGGGCTCTCTGTACTGCGTGTGCTCTCTGTCTTGCTTGCCCTTAGTTAGAGTTGGCAGGCGGGGCTCTGTGATTTGGCGATCGTTGCTCTCTGTCTTGCGTGCGGTGTAAAGTCAATGTGGCTCAGAGGTGCATATGGACTTTTACACAGACGAAAGCGACTGAGGCTGTGTTTGGTGAGTTGTTGCGTGCCTCGAGAGCGAAGCTGGACTCGGGAGGACGGTTACAGTTGGCGTGTGTGGCTCTGTCATGCGTATCCCCTGACGCAGTAGGAGGGTTAGAGTTGGCGTGCGGGGCTCTGTCGAGTGTATCCCATGGTCTTAGAGTTGGTGGGAGGGGCTCTGTCTTGCTTGCGCTCACTGTTTTGCGTGCCCTCAGTGTCTTGCTTGCACTCAGTGTCTTGTGTGCCCTTAGTGAATTATATATATAGATGTTTCTTGGCCTCCCCAGTCCTGTATAGGACCAGTAGCATCTTGCAGATTCCATTCAGTTGTCTCATAGAATTGTTTATAGTTGCATGCACAAGAGATGCCCTACAGTACAGGGATTCCAGTGACCAGAAGGTGTCATCATCTTGCATTGAAGTAAGGACAGGCCGAAAATGGATGACAGGATAAGCAGTGGAGGTGGCAGAGTCACGCTTAAGGCAAAAAGTGCTGGTGGTCGGCATAGCATTTGGAAGAGCAGGCATTGGATACTTCCCAAAGACGTAGGTTGGCAAAGCCTGGGCCTAGATGAGACACCATTTTATCCAGGAAGAGTTTTGAGCCGGCATGAAGGAAGACCAGCTGAGCAGGACAATGGGGCTCAAATGGCAGGGAGTGTGGACAATTTGGGAGAGTGTACTGCAGTGCAGGATTACACCATGTGGGAAGACTTCCATAGTGGTTGCTTGTGCAAGCTGTCTACAATGCTGTACCCAGCACAGCAAACCTACATATCTGGGGAAGAAGAGAGACACTGTCCGGTCCTCTGTGCTCTGGAAGACGATCCTCAGAATACCTCCTCAGCAACAGCCCAAAGACACCATTGAGGAAGGCCATTACTGCTGGCGCCATGATCAGGTGCTCAGGGCAGTTGCCTAAGGTATAGCCACTGCTATCCATTCCTGCATGTGCCATCACAACATAAAGAAGTTCTCCTTTGTGAAAGCTGGAGAGAAGCCCTATCCATAACCAAAAATGAGGATGGGCCTCATTTGCAACGGTCCCAACTGGCAGCTGCATGTTGATCTGAAAAAACAATTGAAGTTTTTCGCAGCATATTGTCATGACATCATTCTGGCCAGACATAATCATCATCTCCAAGGTAACAAAACACCTGATCGTGCTGCAGCTTACAGAGCTCTAGGAAAAGTGTATGGAAGAAGTAAACAAGAAGAAACGTGGAAAGTACCAGGAACTGGTTGAGACGTGCTGGGACAGAGGCTGGAAGACTGAGACCCAAAACACACCATTATCCCAGGAAAAAAAAAAAAAATCACAGATGATGTGTCCTGTGGCATCTACGATGTATTTTACACACAAGGAAATTATTTAAACATACAGAAGCAACATATTTCATATAAAGATAATATTCTGTATGTACACAGGGGCAAAATATTATGAGTATATAGATAATGTGTTTACTTTTTCACAAATCTACATATACTTTGCCAGACAGACATCCCCTCCAATGATATTTACTCACATGAGGCTCCAGGCCTGATTGAAAAAAAGAAAGTAAGATCTATGTTCCTCACATTATGCTTTTGCTTCTATCAAATTTCAACATATGACTATTGCTTGCAAAGAGTTACATTTTGGTGAAAAGGGGTCACATCATTTAGCCAGGATCCAGAACAAAGTGGCCAAGTCCGATACTGGAGAGCTGCAGTGGCTGCAGGTATTTATTCCAACCCAGTTGCTGAATTAAAAGTCATCCTTTCTAATGATACATGTATCATCCAAGTCATCTGAAGTCTAAAACAGATGAGTAATTTTCAGTTCTTCATTTTCTCTCCAGTTTCCTTCTGAGAACTTAATTAAAGCAAATACAGTAGTGAAGAATGAATACACACAGGTGGAAATGGAGACAAGCTAGATGGAGAACTGCTGGTTCCTCTGTCATTTGCATTTTATTACTAATAACAAGCAGTTAAAACAATGAATACAGTTGTTTGAGACTAAAATAAACAATTAATTCTTAACAAGAGAGACAACTAATGTGAACCAGAAAGACACTTAAGCAATAAGAGCTTCATAAATTTCTCATGAAGCAATTGGGTTGAAACAAAAACCTGAAGCCACTGTGGGTCTCCAGGACCAATGTTGCTTAGCCCTGATTTAAAGGGTCTGAGTCTTAAATAGGAAATAAATTACATGAAGTTAATCAGTAGCAAAAACTAGTCGCTAATTAAGAAAATGGTTAAAATAAAAACCTGTAGCCACTGTGGCTCTTCAGAACTGGGGTTGGCCACCCCGATCTAGAACTTCCTGGCCACATTCCCAATTAAACTTGCATAAATGAGCACACTTTAGAAAAGAATTAGTTAAGTTTCTAAAGTTGAATTCTTTCTTTGACAGGAAGTGCCTGGAATTATCTGCCTGAACCAGAAACTTAAATTAGAAGTTCCTGAAGGCATACCTGAAGCAAAATATTAATACCACAGTGTCAGTTACTTATTTACAATAAACACATTTGAAAAATCACACAAAATATATATGCTGTGAGCTACAGGAAAAGGTGAATGTATGTGATAAGCAATGTGGTCTAATGATTAAGGGAATGAACATTAAAATGCAATATTTTCAGTTCAGTCTCTACCTATGACTCAATTTGTGATGGCAAATGATTCCCATAACTCGTCTTTGATCCAAAAATAAAAAGGTAGAGGTAAACATCTTTATTCTGCATCTGTACTTACAAAGAAGGAGCACACTTAGGAGTTATTAGCACTGTTGCCCTCACAGCTCCAGAGTCCAGAGTTTGAATCCCAACGGAGACAACATCTGTATGGAGTTACATCAACTTGTACACTACAGACCAGTAATGATATTTTGATATTATGATATGCAGTTCGCATACCAGGAGAAGGTGGGAGCGGAGGATGCCATCATCTATATGCTACACCGATCCCTCTCCCACCTGGACAGAGGCAGTGGTGCTGTAAGAATTATGTTTTTGGAATTCTCTAGCGCCTTCAACACCATCCAACCTCTGCTCCTTAGAGACAAGCTGACTGAGATGGGAGTAGACTCACACCTGGTGGCATGGATTGTGGACTATCTTACAGACAGACCTCAATATGTGCGTCTTGGGAACTGCAGGTCTGACATTGTGGTCAGCAATACAGGGGCACCGCAGGGGACTGTACTTTCTCTGGTCCTGTTCCATCTATATACATCAGACTTCCAATATGACTCGGAGTCCTGCCACGTGCAAAAGTTCGCTGATGACACAGCTATTGTGGGCTGCATCAGGAGTGGGCAGGAGGAGGAGTACAGGAAGCTAATCAAAGACTTTGTAAAATGGTGCGACTCAAACCACTTACATCTTAACACCAACAAAACCAAGGAGCTGGTGGTGGATTTTAGGAGGCCCAGGCCCCTCATGGACCCTGTGATCATCAGAGGTGACTGTGTGCAGAGGGTGCAGACCTATAAATATCTGGGAGTGCAGCTGGATGATGAATTGGATTGGACTGCCAATACTGATGCTCTATGTAAGAAAGGTCAGAGCAGACTATACTTTCTGAGAAGGTTGGCATCTATCAACATCTGCAGTAAGATGCTGCAGATGTTTTACCAGACGGTTGTGGCGAGTGCCCTCTTCTACGCGGTGGTGTGCTGGGGTGGCAGCATAGAAGATGAAAGACATATTTCTCACAGTGGTGATTTGTGGGGGCACTATACTCAATTCAATTCATACAAATTTCCATTTTCCAAAACTAGAGCATTGAAAGCATCTACAAATGTTGCACAGCTATAACAAGCTAAAAAACACAATACAATCGAAGAGTAAAACAAATATCTGAATGTTTAAAATAAATGAATTATTAATACTCAAGGTTATGTTCAAAGTTATTCTTCTAGAATCACACCAAACATTAATTTGCCCCAGAAACGTGTTCTTGTGTGAAGCATTGCTCATAAATTAAACAACAAAAATGTCTGCACCTGCAGCTTACCATGTTAGTCTAGGGAGATCTGAGGAAATTTAAAACAAAAAAAATTTAAAACTTACTAAATACATCCACTTAGAAGCTAAGAATGTTCTCAACTGTTGAGATTACACATTTGTCAAAAGAGTGTGTATCCATATAATATTTGGCAAAAATATAGTTTACTATCGTGAGACTCCACATACAGTGCATCCGGAAAGTATTCACAGGGTATCACTTTTTCCACATTTTGTTATGTTACAGTCTTATTCCAAAATGGATTAAATTAATTTTTTTCCTGAGAATTCTACACACAACACCCCATAATAACAACGTGAAAAAAGTTTACTTGAGGTTTTTGCAAATTTATTAAAATAAAAAAACTGAGAAATCACATGTACAGGAGTATTCACAGCCTTTGCTCAATACTTTCTCGATGCACCTTTGGCAGCAATTACAGCCTCAAGTCTTTTTGAATATGATGCCACAAGCTTGGCACATCTATCCTTGGCCAGTTTCGCCCATTCCTCTTTGCAGCACCTCTCAAGCTCCATCAGGTTGGATGGGAAGCGTCAGTGCACAGCCATTTTAAGATCTCCAGAGATGTTCAATCGGATTCAAGTCTGGGCTCTGGCTGGGCCACTCAAGGACATTCACAGAGTTGTCCTGAAGCCACTCCTTTGATATCTTGGCTTTGTGCTTAGAGGTCGTTGTCCTACTGAAAGATGAACCGTTGCCCCAGTCTGAGGTCAAGAGTGCTCTGGAGCAGGTTTTCATCCAGGATGTCTCTGTACATTGCTGCAGTCATCTTTCCCTTTATCCTGACTAGTCTCCCAGTTCCTTCCACTGAAAAACATCCCCACAGCATGATGCTGCCACCACCATCCTTCACTGTAGGGATGGTATTGGCCTGGTCATGAGTGGTGCCTGGTTTCCTCCAAACGTGACGCCTGGCATTCACACCAAAGAGTTTAATCTTTGTCTCATCAGACGAGAGAATTTTGTTTCTCATGGTCTGAGAGTCCTTCAGGTGCCTTTTGGCAAACTCCAGGTGGGCTGCCATGTGCCTTTTATTAAGGAGTAGCTTCCATCTGGCCACTTTACCATACAGGCCTGATTGGTGGATTGCTGCAGAGATGGTTGTCCTTCTGGAAGGTTCTCCTCTCTCAGAGTGACCATCGGGTTCTTGGTCACCTCCCTGACTAAGGCCCTTCTCCCCCGATCGCTCAGTTTAGATGGCCGGCCAGCTCTAGGAAGAGTCCTGGTGGTTTCACTGTGCTCATTGGGACCTTGAAAGAAGCAGAAATTTTTCTGAAACCTTCCCCAGATTTGTGCCTCGAGACAATCCTGTCTTGGAGGTCTACAGACAATTTGTTTGACTTCATCCTTGGTTTGTGCTCTGACGTGAACTGTCAACTGTGGGACCTTATATAGACAGGTGTGTGCCTTTCCAAATCATGTCCAATCAACTGAATTTACTACAGGTGGACTCCAATTAAGCTGCAGAAACATCTCAAGGATGATCAGGGGAAACAGGATGCACCTGAGCTCAATTTTGAGCTTCATGGCACAGGCTGTGAATACTTATGTACATGTGCTTTCTCAATTTTTTTATTTTTAATAAACTTGCAAAAATCTCAAGTAAACTTTTTTCACCTTGTCATTATGGGGTGTTGTGTGTAGAATTCTG
This sequence comes from Polypterus senegalus, assembly GCF_016835505.1. Taxonomy (NCBI): domain Eukaryota; kingdom Metazoa; phylum Chordata; class Cladistia; order Polypteriformes; family Polypteridae; genus Polypterus; species Polypterus senegalus. The sequence goes on from NC_053160.1 coordinate 57,721,062, forward strand.
AGGAAAAAAATTAATTTAATCCATTTTGGAATAAGGCTGTAACATAACAAAATGTGGAAAAAGTGATGAGCTGTGAATACTTTCTGGATGCACTGTATACGGCAACCTTTAGAAAAGTACAAATTTATTAAGCTGAAGTCAGCTGGAAGTGAAAAACATAAAAAAACCCCTCAACTTAAGAACTCTATGAACTTCTTGTTATGGCCTGGAGTGTTTTTTTAAATTTTTAAAATTTTTTTTTAGCCTTTTCCTTGGCCTCAAAAAAGAATGGAGATATAAAATGTACACAGTACTCCCGATGAGGCCTCACTAATGTGTTATATAACTTAAGCATAATGTTTTTAAATCCACACATTGTTGTATACAGTATAACTTAACATCCTATTAGCCTTTTTGATCACATCTGTGCCCTGTCTTCATGTACAGTAGATAGAAATGAGTCAATTGGGATTCTTAGGTCCTTCTTATAATGTGTATGTTAAAGTTTCAGACCTCCATTATGTATTCAAATATAATGGAAATGACTAAGCTACAGCCAATCACCACAAATAATCAAAAGTGTCAAAATACTGGCAGCTCTAACAAGAGTATGCTGTGCTAAAATAAAGTATATTTAGCCATTTAGACAAATACAATCACAATGATTTCTACAACCTCTAAAACACCAGTTGTTGTAACAGGAGTATAATGATGTGAATTTCTGGCAGACTGACCATTCCAGAGTTTTGGGGTTAGAATATTTACAGTATTTGTTATGTAAATTTTACATAAACTTTCATCTTATTTCATTATAAGCTCAAGTGAATAGGCATTATTAAATTATTAATTAGTTAAGGGGAGCTAAACCATTTAAGATTTACATTTTCATTTTGAGATTTCCTGAGAGAACTCAAATTTCTTGATTGAAGGTTATTTATTAGACATTATAGTTTTTCACAAAAAAATCTGTCAAAAAGAAATTGCAATATTCACTGCATTTAATTTACAGTATACACACAAATATCTTTATTGTGATGGACGGCCGGGACACCCAAAGAGTTGAAGACTGGGGGAAGGCAGCTACTTTGGGACACTGCTTCCCCCAGGATGCTAGATGGCCATTTCCCTGCAGCATAGCAGTGCACCAGATTCCCGCATGGCACCCTGGGATCTGGAGTTCGGCTTCACAGCCCTGCTGAGTACCATGGGTGCTGCCAGGAGACACTGCCGGAGGACCTTGGGACTCTTATTTTCTACATAGCCAAGAAGTACTTCCGGGCTGAAGAAAAACTTAAATTCTCTATCCAAACTGGAAGTGCTTAAAGTCACGTGATTGGAAGGACAGAATACTTCTGGATTGGACCCTATTTAAAGGACAGCTGAAAACCCAGCAGAGGGGCCAGAATTGGGAGGAGGTGGACAACGCTTGCTGGAATGTGTGAAGGAGAAGAGAATAATAATAATTGTGTTTATTTGCTTATTTATTGGTGGTTATGGTGTTGAGGGCAATGTTTAGAGAAGAAAAAGAACTAAAGTATTTCTCTTTGCTTTTACCCTGTGTTCGGAGTGTCTGTATGTTGGGTTGAAAGGGGCAACAGTGCCACCTAGCATCCACGTTATATATAACACAAGGGTTTTCAATGTCCATATGGCGCTAACATTTTTGTTCACTGTACCACCTGGCACCTGAAAAGAGAAATAGTTTTCCATCCAAAAATATACAGAATTTGGACAGTTTTCCCATCGGCCAGTGTAAATATATACTACATATATATTTAGTATATACATATATATAGTATTACATATTTGTAAACTGGAAAGTACTGCACCTGAGTCAAGTTCATGTAAAATATGGTCATTCTTTGTAAATAAACTTGCATGTCACTTGTGTTTGAAATAGCTTCATGGAGAACTTCTTGCCATTTGCTTTTCATTACGTGTTTTGTTACAGTAAACATGTTTCTGAAAATGAACTGTGCACATTCTGCATTTCTAACATTTGCTAGTTTGAGTTAGATTTCACTTTCAGGTACAAAAGTGTGTCTTGCATTTCTCTGAATGTTGAATATTTATATTATTTACACAAAAGTACAGTGGTGTGAAAAACTATTTGCCCCCTTCCTGATTTCTTATTCTTTTGCATGTTTGTCACACAAAATGTTTCTGATCATCAAACACATTTAACCATTAGTCAAATATAACACAAGTAAACACAAAATGCAGTTTTTAAATTATGGTTTTTATTATTTAGGGAGAAAAAAGATCCAAACCTACATGGCCCTGTGTGAAAAAGTAATTGCCCCCTGAACCTAATAACTGGTTGGGCCACTCTTAGCAGCAATAACTGTAATCAAGCTTTTGCGATAACTTGCAATGAGTCTTTTACAGAGGAATTTTGGCCCACTCATCTTTGCAGAATTGTTGTAATTCAGTTTTATTTGAGGGTTTTCTAGCATGAACAGCCTTTTTAAGGTCATGCCATAGCATCTCAATTGTATTCAGGTCAGGACTTTGACTAGGCCACTCCAAAGTCTTCATTTTGTTTTTCTTCAGCCATTCAGAGGTGGATTTGCTGGTGTATTTTGGGTCATTGTCCTGTTGCAGCACCCAAGATCGCTTCAGCTTGAGTTGACGAACAGATGGCTGGACATTCTCCTTCAGAATTTTTTGGTAGACAGTAGAATTCATGGTTCCATCTATCACAGCAAGCCTTCCAGATCCTAAAGAGGCAAAACAACCCCAGACCATCACACTACCACCACCATATTTTACTGTTGGTATGATGTTCTTTTTCTGAAATGCTGTGTTCCTTTTACGCCAGATGTAACGGACATTTGCCTTCCAAAAGTTCAACTTTTGTCTCATCAGTCCACAAGGTATTTTCCCAAAAGTCTTGGCAATCATTGAGATGTTTCTTAGCAAAATTGATACGAGCCCTAATGTTCTTTTGCTTAACAGTGGTTTGCGTCTTGGAAATCTGCCATGCAGGCCGTTTTTGCCCAGTCTCTTATGGTGGAGTCGTGAACACTGACCTTAATTGTGGCAAGTGAGGCCTGCAGTTCTTTAGATGTTGTCCTGGGGTCTTTTGTGACCTCTCGGATGAGTCGTCTCTGCGCTCTTGGGGTAATTTTGGTCGGCCGGCCACTCCTGGGAAAGTTCACCACTGTTCCATGTTTTTGCCATTTGTGGATAATGGCTCTCACTGTGGTTTGCTGGAGTCTCAAAGCTTTAGAAATGGCTTTATAACCTTTACCAGACTGATAGATCTCAATTACTTCTGTTCTCATTTGTTCCTGAATTTTTTTGGATCTTGGCATGATGTCTAGCTTTTGAGGTGCTTTTGGTCTACTTCTCTGTGTCAGGCAGCTCCTATTTAAGTGATTTCTTGATTGAAACAGGTGTGGCAGTAATCAGGCCTGGGGGTGGCTACGGAAATTGAACTCAGGTGTGATACACCACAGTTAGGTTATTTTTTAACAAGGGGCAATTACTTTTTCACACAGGGCCATGTAGGTTTGGATTTTTTCTCCCTAAATAATAAAACCATCATTTAAAAACTGCATTTTGTGTTTACTTGTGTTATATTTGACTAATGGTTAAATGTGTTTGATGATCAGAAACATTTTGTGTGACAAACATGCAAAAGAATAAGAAATCAGGAAGGGGGCAAATAGTTTTTCACATCACTGTAAGCACATTTCAGTTAATATTTATTCTTGTGCTATTTCTGTGCTTCATCTTAACAATTATTAATTATATTTTAAGACATTACGATAATGAAATTTTGCATCTGAAATCCTCTGTGTGTAAAAAATTTAATTTAAATGAATCATATGTATCAAACAGCTGAATTCTCAAAAGTAAGGCAAAAAGGCAGAAAATGAAATTCTCTACCAGGTGAATAAAAGTGTTTGTTAAATGAATACCATAGCCATATATTATGTCTCTATAGCTAGGTGCTAAAAACTAACAGGTTCAAAGAAATGTAGTGGAATACAAATATATCTTGCAAATAAAAAAAGGCTTATTCATTTTGGTTTCTATAAACTTTAAAAAAGCATGAACTAAATGTACTGTCCAGATAAATAGAAATCCTGATTACAAATCTACCCGTTCCAAAAGACTTTTTCAATCCCTTCTTTTCATTAGCAGATTAAAATAAATGACGAATAACACAGAGCAAACACATTTACCTGCATTTTATTAAGCTAAGCACGCTCATGCAGTTCCTAACCTTGTGTAGCACAAGATATAATAAGGTTAAGGTGGCTCAGAGTAAACGCTGGGAATGATATTAGTAGATCAAGTACCGTATAAGAAGTGATAGGCTACATGCCTGATGGTATGTTAGCTGAAATTCAATTCTGTGCAGATTCCCCTCTTTCTAAACCATGAAGGGGAGTCATTTGCTGTATCTGTGCAGCCAGGCAATTTCCAGTCACGTGAGCCAGAGTTGTTCCTTGTTTTGTCTGCTCTGTTCACATCTGTCAGTCTGTTGTTCCCTGAGACACCCTGTTTACTAGCTTTACCTATTATGCTTTTCAGCCTTGTGCATTTTCTGATTAGAAGTGAGAAAAAAAATTGTGCAAGATAGCAGATTTCTTAAATAAGATTGATTGACTTTCTAAGCAGACTTCACTACACTCTTTGGTGTGAACACAATCCAAATGGAGAAAGTGGATTTCACAATTGATCCATATAAGTTATTTAGCATAGATGGAAACATTTTGGCTTTTCTCAAACATCTGAGGAAGTAAAGACATTGGGAACCATTATTTATAATGGCCAATATGTACTGTGTCCACTTCAATCATAAATTGTGGAAACTACAGAAAATTTAAAACACTTACCCTCTCCATTACATTACCACTACATTACATTGGTTTTGTCGGCATTATGAGAGAGATTACATTCAATTCCATTCACAAAGTATTGTGTTAATATGAGAGAAAATAAACATTTATGGCTTCTAAATGCAGAGACATACATATATTGGAAACAATTTATTCTTTAGTATCTTATTCAGTACAAAGCGAAACAACGTGTAGATTACAGTTTCATGATGATTGCCTCAAATGATATTGTCCACATATTGATGTCAAAACAGTGAAGACACTGTCCTGACAATTTGAAGATATTTGTAAACATGCTTTACTTCTTCATGTGAACCCTAACACTTTGATTTTATTCTCCAAAATCCTATTTTTTCCTTTACGTGTTCATCCATTTTTGTGAAGATTACTTTCAACGTAACGTCCAAATTATTGCTTGCAAATACCTCCAGACGTTTTTTATACCCTGGCTCATATACTCCACTTTCTGAGTCATATCCTGCTTTAATTCATCTATTGTGCTGTCTGTTCTACTTTGTGTTCCTTTCATATACCCCCTACCCCCCAAAGTTTCAGCTTCAGTGACTTAATCTCGATAGCTTCATCCATGTCATCTCCTGTGTTTCAATGGCATTATGTAGCTGGATAGTGTTGAGGCTTTTGAAATGCAGGGGGTGTTTTTAATGACTCCTGGAGGAGGCTTTGTCACCAGATTTTGACACCAGATTAGACCTATATGGATCTTTAAGTATTTTTTCCACTATCTTTGGTGTCTTTCCCTCCAAATGGATTCTTCTTCATATTTCATGTATCCCTTTGGGCAGCTATGCTTGAATTAGTAAGATGCAGTATATCACAGAGAAAAAACAATAAAAAAAGAGAAAAACCTCCACTGCCGGCAGAGCACAGTCTTAGATATTTATCTCGTGCAATGGACGAGACCGTCTACCTGCATTGACAATTTGAATTGATCTATTCTAAAAGTAGTTATGAGTAACTGAGTTCCTATGACTATCTTTTGATTTTTTTTTAACTTGAGAACAGGAACACATATCCGCCTTGGAGAAAAAAAAAAAACTCTCCAAGCAATATTTCAAAAACATAGCATGTTCATTTTCTATTATTTTGAGGGAATGAAGTTCCTCATAAACTGAAAATTTTCTTTTACCTATCATCACAAGTTATGACCAGGATTTTTAGGGTACTGGATCAATTTTTGAACAGTTTCTACCTTTCTTTCCTTTTTTTTGATAACTTGAATTATTTTCTGTTTGTGGTTTACAGCATCACATGTTGGTTACATTACTACTGACTGCCAAGAGAGATGTTCCCATGTGCACAACTGCAGAATGGTGTTATAACTGGGAACAGACTATGTTTGCTTTATACATTTATTTCGAACCTAGAAAATATTGCTTTGGGATTTTTTTCCCTAATTTTTCAAAGTATTAAATATTAATGTTTATTATTTTTTATAACTATGTTTAACAGGTATTTATTTATTTTTGGTCTTGTTCTGAATTTTCCCAGGACGCCATCTTGTTTTTAGCAGTCACCACCATTTTGGATAATGTTTGCTATGATGAAGTAATGCTAGGGAGATGTGGCCTCAGAAGTTCATACATGATGACATCATAGGTGTGACAGTATAAAGGTTGACATTGCATTTGGCACACAATCCAGGATTATTACATTTAACAATTTAGGGCTAAACGGCTTCTTGTTTCATTTAGAGACTTTGCCTTTTTGGTCAGCAGTTGGGTGTGCATGCTAACTTGTTTTCTGGTTTTGATCCTTTGCATTGCTTGCAAAACTGCATGTTCTCACCAAGGTTATTATAGTTTTGCCTTTTTATATTAGTTTTTTCTATATTTTTTCTGACCTTACTTGGAAATTCAGTTTAGTTTTAGTTTTCCTTCATCGTTCATTTTTAGTTTTAGTTTATTTTTTATTTTACAAAGACAACTCTATTTTTATATATATTAGTTTCAGTTTTAGTAAATATAGTATGGTTAAAGAGCTACTATGGAGTTTAGTTTTTGTGTCACAATGAGACAGAACTGTGCACTTAACGAGTTTGGATATGAGTTTAATGTTAATGGAAGCTTACTACACAACACAACACAGTTTACTATTTGGTTTTGTTTTTGTCTGATAAAAACAAGCATAATCAAAACCAGATACTGAATATTAACAATTTCACACAATTTTATAATTTAAAAAATATTTTCTATGTCATTTGTGCTGAACAAATCTGCACTGACTGCTGGCACTTTTTTCTTTTCTTTTTATTGCCCAGAATGGGCCAATTTGTAATTAAATTTAGGTGAATTTTAAGGTGTGAGGGTTTTTTACTCTAAATGTCTACATCACACAACATCCTGCTCCAATGACAAAGTACTTATAATGAATGCCTTCAATATTGCATTCAAAAATCTCAAATACTGGACTTTGTTATTTTTTACCAGCCATGTTGATTTCTGATTCCATCTCAGGCACAAACAATTTATAGACAGAATTTTTCCAGCTGCAGACTTGAAAAGATCAAATATCAGAAAACAGAATCTATGGTGTTCTGATAGCTGTGATCATGAAAATCATGGGGGCTTAGGAAGAACAAGGCTCTTAGGCTTGAATCAGTGTGCAGACCCCACCTAGCTGTACTGAGGGAAACAAAGAAAAACAAGCATGTAGTGTCAAGGTTAGGGGCAGGGAGACTTGAATAGCCCACCATAAGAACAGTAAACCCATAATGAGCAGAGCAAGAGCAGGTAATAAGATTATAGACAGGCACAAAATGACAAGAGGCAGCATCTGAGATTAGGAACAATATATACATTATCTAAACCTGTTTATCCAGAGCAGGATCACAGGAACCTGGAGCCTACCCAAGCAAGTTTGGATGCAAAGCAGGAAAAATTCCTGGTATGCAATATGTATGATATGGCTGATGTTAAAAACAAAAAGAATGATATTTCAATTATTTTGAGAGAGAGAAAAAAAAACATTGAAAAAAATGGGGACATATATTTTAAAACATAATTCTGCTATTGGATTCTTTTCACAATATTTGCTATTAATAATGATGAATATTAACTAAAAAAGATAAATAAATAAATATAGCATAATTACAAAAATACATTAGTATGTTTAGTTTTTCATCACTTGGCAGACTCTTTGCCTACCTACCTGTAGTTCAGTAGGGACATTGCCAACTCAGGAATTTTACAAGGTTTGTACCTCTTCGTTTCTAAACGACATTTTTAAAGCAAAAGTGATTGGTTAGCAACAATATGATGATCATGTATGATGACCTTGTTAGTCTCTCGATTATGCAGTTTTATTTTCAAAAATCGGGAGTGATCTCCCTTCGACTTTCTCGTGTACTCAGATATCGGGATGGATATTTGTGGAGTAAACCGCAAAGACAATGATTGTATTATTTTAAAAGAACCATCAACAACAAATCAAATTAATAATATATTGAAAAATTATTATAAAAGTAAAGTTAATTAAATTGGACTCTGCAGCTGCATTAATAAAAAAAAAAAAAAATCGAGTATGTGTTCAGGTAAAGTACCACTTCCAGCGGACGTATTTAGTTAATAGACATCTACAATTTTGGTGTAGTGGCCATATGCCAAATTTCATCCATCTGTCTAGTTGTGTTTTGAGTTACAGTGTTTACACACAGACATAATTCCAAAAAACAGTATTTTTGGACTTGAGGAGGTCTAAAACATCAAGATTCATCAAAATTTTGAGGTCGAATTTTTTTCATGATTATACTTTCTCTATACTTTATATGCAAAGTGGCAGGTGAATTACTGTCAACAAAAAGCAGGCACCTGAGAAATAAACTGAAACATTACTCACTTGTGATGTTTCTGTCCATACAGAAAAAGTGGTCAAGTTTTTGTTGACCACCATATTCCAGTTTCAGGTGTTTGAATTACATCTTGACATACAACAACTGCAAAAATAGGCGGTACATAAATCACTTTCTATTCCACATGCTTTACCCGCATATTCAGCTTGCTCTGTCACTGCAAATGCTGGAGAAAAACTGGACAGCTTGGAAACTGTGGCAGATCAGAGAATGTTGTCTACACTTTGGTCTATTATTGAAAATGCTAATCACCCACTTATTATTGTGGTTGGACAGAGGAGCGTTTTCAGCAGTAGTCTGACTAGCATCAAGTGCTCCACTGAACAGAAAATCCTTCCTCCCCCCAGCCATCAGACTCTATAACTCCTTTTCGGGTCACTCACCCATACTTTAAGCGATGCCCGTTTCGTTTTACCGCAACAGTGGACTAAGATAAAAACTAGTCTTAAATGTATTCATGGGGATATCTGGTATTATAAAACAGCTAGATGTGTGGTATCAGTAAATAATAACCTGATGAGCATGGCCATAGCTGTATTACCGGATCCTCCTTTTCCAGTCATACTTGGTAGAGATTGGAATGAAATTACCAGTGGTAAAGACGCAACTGTACCTTAAAAATATTTAGGCTTAGTAATGGAGAATACTGCTCCAACGGCCTCCACGTCGTGTCCCACAGTAGCATGGACCAATACGGGTACCCAATGCGAAGAAATTGATGTTGTATCGTCCTCTGCAGGAGCTAGTACAGTTAAAGTGGAGCACGTAGAGACAGAGGCCCCTCCCCTTAAGGTCGTGCAGGACCCAATTCAAAGTTTATCTACCTAATTCCTATTAACACATTCATCTTTTAAAAGAGAACAATGGAACGATGATTCCTTAAAATTTGCTAGGAATGCAGTAGTGTCCACTGAGGGTTATACAACCCTAAATCCCATACCAACGATGCCGTTCGTTGTAATTATAAATGAATTATTATATAGAGTGGCAGAACACGGGGGTGAAGTGTGAGCATTGTTGTTAATTCCACGCACATTTCAACGACAAGTGTGTGAGTTGGCACATGCTCACCTTCTTGGAGCCCATTTAGGCTCCGATAAAACTTTAGAGAGAATAAAACTCCCCGATTTTATTGGCCAGGAATTAATGAGGAGGTCCAGCAATTTTGCGCTTCCTGTCCAGAATGTCAACTTCGCCAGATTCCAAGATGGACTCGAGCTCCTCTCTTTCCCCTTCCCCTTATTGACATCCCATTTGAAAGAGTCAGGATTAATCCCATAGGACCCCTAGAACCCACGTTAAAAGGATTTAAATATATTTTAGTACTAATTGATTATACCACTCGCTTTCCAAAAGCTGTTCTGTTGCGCTCAGCTAATATTAAAAACATTGCACGGGAATAGGGATATTCGCTTGTGCTGCGATACCCAAAGAGGTTTTAACAGACCAAGTGACACCTTTCTTTTCGGAGACATTCAGGGAAGTAGCCAGATTACTCCGTATAAAACATCTGAAAACGTCTATCATCCCCATACTGATGGGTTGGTAGAACGTTTTAATCAAATTTTGAAACAGATGTTACGTAAGGTAGTTAACAAAAATGGAAGAAACTGGGATCAGTTACTTCCTCTTGTTTTGTTTGCTTATCGGGAAGTCCCTGAGACCTTTATGGGTTTCTCTCCTTTTGAACTATTATATGGAAGACAACCCAGAGGGCTTTTGGATATGCTAAAAGAGGGATGGGAAGAGGAGGTCCTCCCTACCTCAAGTATTCTTGAATATATCGCACAATTATGCAATAGACTAGAGAAAATTTGACTCATTCTAAAAGAGAATTTAGAAAAAGCACAAGCAGCGTAGTCCCATTATTATAACAGAAACACCACCATTCAGGAATTTGTCCCCAGGGATCGTGTAATGGTACTCGTCCTAACTTCCCATTCAAAATTATTAGTGCATTGGCAAGGCCTTTATGAATTTAAGGAAAGAAAAGGATTTGTTGATTATTTGGTTAAACAACCTAACTCGTCGACCGAGTGAACGAGTATATCATATTAATTTCCTGAAACCGTGGAAGGATAGGGAACTTGATCCCTCCTCCAGTCAGCTTCGTTCTCTTTTTATGTCATGTGCCCACCTTAATTTTGGTTCCGATCTGACATCTGAACAATGACAAGATCTCGAACTGGCTATCTTGTCTGTCCCCAAAGTTGTGGATGAAGTACCTGGACGTACTGCGTTGATTGTTCACGACATTATTACTAACCCTGGGGTCATTGTCAGAGAGAGACCCTATAGGCTCCCGGAGGCAAAGAAAGCGGAAGTATAATTGGAAATTAGACGAATGCTGGAATTAGGGGTTATTGAAGAAAGCTATAGCCCTTGGTCTAGTCCTATTGTCCTAGTTTCTAAACCTGATGGGTCATGGAAGTTTTGCAACAACTTCCAACGACTTAATCAGGTCTCTAAATTTGATGCGTATCCCATGCCGCAAGTAGATGATTTGCTTGATTGGTTTGGGGAATGCACAATTCCTAACTACTCTTGACATGACGAAAGGGTATTGGCAAATTCCCTTAACGGACTCCGCTAAAGAGAAAACCACTTTTAGTACACCCAGTGGACATTGGCAATACAGGGTCCTTCCTTTTGGCTTGCACGGGGCACCAGCTACTTTTCAACGTCTGGTAGACACACTGCTACGGCCTCACAATTCCTTTGGTGCCGCCTACCTGGATGAAGCAGTCATTTATTCTGGCACGTGGAAGGACCATGTATGGCAGGTTAAAAAATATTCTCCACACTAACGTCAGTGGGGCTTCATATTAATCCGAAGAAATTTTTTTTGAATTACAAGAATACAAATATTTAGGTTACCTAGTTGTAGGGGGTGTTAAGCCACAATGTAATAAAATTAATGCCATCATGAATTGGCCCCGTCCAATAAATAAGCGGCAGGTACAAGCATTTTTGGGATTGGCGGGCTACTATCGCTGTTTTGTTCCACATTTCTCCGAAATTGCTACGCCCTTATCTAATTTAACAAAGAAACGAGCACCTTTAAAAGTGGTATGGGATAATTCGGTTGATAAAGCATTCAGTTACTTAAAATTGACCCTTACATCACCACCTGTGTTGAGATCTCCTGATTTTTCTGTTTCTTTCATCCTCCAGACCGATGCATCGGCCACAGGATTGGGTGCCATGCTGAGCCAGTGCGTTGACGGTGGTGAACACCCCGTTATGTACCTTAGCCAGAAACTGCTGGAACATGAGACCAAGTATGCTGCAGTGGAGCGAGACGCCTTGGCGAATAAGTGGGCTATTACGACTTTAAGGTACTACCTATTGGGGTGTGAGTTTACTCTGTTGACGGATCATGCCGCTTTACAGTGGATGTCCCTTCATCGTGAGTCTAACCCTCGCATCACTAGGTGGTTTTTGGATCTTCAGCCTTGTCGTTTTAGTGTCATTTATCGTAGAGGTTCCTTGCAGGCCAACGCAGATGCTCTCTCTCGTCTCCACGATCTCTCGATGCAGGTCACCCGACCTGATGGGTCTGGGCTTCATGTCACACATGTGTGATTTGGAGGCAGTCAAAGAGCCTAAAGGCGAGTGAAATATCGTGAGATAAATGGTCATCACGTGGTACTTACCTAAATTTCTTTTCATCAACAGAAAACCTGAAGAAAAATAATTCCGGTTTCCAAAATGGCAGCAATGACGTCACTTCCGGCTCCATCAAATTACATCACTTCCGCCGCATCATGATGATGCTGGTTCCGGTTCCTGCTGCAATGTCACTTCATGCCAACCATTTCCTGTCCCATCAACCCTTTTGTATAAATCCGCCATTTTGTCTAAGTAAAATTGTTCATTGTGCTTATCAAGACTTTGAGTCATGTTTTTCTTAATTGTCTGCACGACAATATACAGGGACGGGCCCCAAAACTTTGTTTGTTTTTGTGATGCATTATTTTTATAAGAAATAACCACCACACCAGGTACATTTTTCAAGTACTTGAAATGTGCAACATACTATCTGTTCTTGTACAATAAATTGTCTTCTCTACAAATGAGAATAACCTTATTTGTTCTCAGAATGTGCAATATTAACTTAAGATGCAACACTTTGCACTCTAGTTTGATACTTACATTTATTATACTTTATTTATATTTACATGATTACTTTATACTTGCTCTTAGTGTAACATGTCCCTTGTTTGTTAAGTTATAACATAAGTAACTTCCTTCAGGATTAATAAAGTTTTCTGATTCTGAAATGCTTAAATGACACCATAGCCTCGCATAATAGACTGCCACAGAAATGAAAAATAGGAAATATTTTAAGATAATAATAAAAATCATACTCAAGCAGCCACAATCTCTCAAATGTATGCAAATTCCCTGCTCATAGGTTTCTACAGGTTTTGTCCATCAAGCACAAGACTTTAGTGGGTGACTGGAAGAAAAGGATATAATTGTAAAATGACCTAAGATTAGCTTGTTTAATAGCCAGTTGTAAGAATTCTAAATTTCTACATTACAAGCAGCAAAATGAAATACCACAGACTACAACTTTTACCTAAAATACTTCTGATGTGGTTATAGCTCATTTGTAACAAATAGGTGTGTAATAAGCATGTTTAAAGTTGATTGTTGATTTGTTTGTTTGCAATAAATATAATTTCCATTAATATGTTTATTACCAGCTGTTTTACTCAGCTTTTCCCTGAAGAGTGATAAAGTGTAGAATTATATGCGTAAAATAAATAATAAATCAGAATTGACACTTATGACCTCCTTATTGTGGAAAAAGAACATATTTTTTTAGTACTATTTAGCATCTAATGCTTCTGAGCCAATTAACCCCTTGCAAAATTTTACTGTGACACTAAGTAAAAATTTAGAGAAATAGAAGTAACTTGCCTGAAAGAACAATTTTTTTGAACAATAACAATAATTATATCAATAGTTCAGTAACAATATTGTGTTATTGAGCGTGTGGAATGGACCACAGTCGTAAAGTACTGCTCAGTCACAGAGAGCTTAGCAGTGCTCCTGAGCAGTGCTCCTGGCAGATCCCCACAAGTCTCTGCTTCCTCCACTCCCAACATCGCAAAAGACTTTAGTTACTCCAGCTCAAGCACCAATCTCATTAGGAATGGATCATGGAAAAAAGACAACTTTTAGTGAGGCTCTCGCATTTTAAATTTTTTTCTAGAGATCTAGAATAGTATTATACTTAAAGTTAGACTACATTGAAAATAACTGAAAAGTATAAACATGTGTGGTGGTTTGCTCAAACAGAAATAAAATTTTTTATACTCTACATATAAGAATAGGAATAAGATAAGCCTACAAAAAAAGATACCTTAATAAACAATGTGGAAAGGAACTGAGCAGCAGCCAGAACCGAGTGTACAAAATGGTCCAGGCACCAACTCTGACAGGGGAGTCAGATCACAAAATCTGCTAGTATTCCAATGAAATATGCAGCCAGCTGATGAATATAATGATGAACATTTGTTTAAGTTATGTTTAAAATTGATAACCCTATTTGTTATTAATTATTAATCTTGTAAGCATGAAATACAGTCCTACCTTAGGTGTAGGTGAGAAGTCACAGTTATCCAATGTTCATTCTCAGCACTGTTGCTGATAAACTTAATTCAGCAATGGCCATAGAGTTAACTTGAGGAGATTAATAGAAAGTGTATCCACTTTTAAAATTTAAATGCTGTATATTTAGAATTATTCAATAATACAATTGATCCTTGAAAGCTCAGCTGAGTTAACATAATGTGGGCTCGGGGGTAGGGTTATTTAATTTTAAAATGATTGCATATGCTTTGTGTTTTACTGGTCACTAGATTTGAATAAAAGTTTGATCGCACAACCATAAAACTGGTGATCATAACTTTTCTGTTCTGGATTCAGAGGTATCATTTTAAGTGGAATATTTTAGACTGTTATAAATAAAATTGTGGAAAATGTCAATAAATAAATATTAAATAATATGAGGATATAAATAATATACACATTTAATTGCTGATTTCTTTTATTTCACATAACAAGGTCTGTAGAATCTTGGAGATATTTCTCAAAGCACCACCCTCAGCAAATCAAAGTACAACAAATTTTTGGGTACCACATTGCATTAAAACATTAACAGAGAGCTGTGTAATTTATATTGGTATATTTATATTTTTTTAATCAAAATTAATCAAATCCTGCAAAGAAGAACCAGCTTTGGATGGGGACCCATTAAGCATACATGCTCATGTGTACGTACACCTGGACATTTATCGGAATGTCTAAAAATATGTTTGGGGATCAATATAGGCCCTGCCACGGTGAGTTATAGAAACGTGAACACACAAATACAACACATTCGGTTAATTAAATGGAACTGGCACCAAAGTGATGTGCATATATGCTGTAATAATGAAGAACGTGTACTATACTTTAAAGCATCTTGCCATGCACTAAAAATAGCTAACCGATAGAATGGAATAGTAAAGAAAAGCAAATAGTCATTAATTAGAAACGTTTTCTATGCTGCAAGCATCATTTTTCTTTTGCTTTGCTGAGGGACCTGTTATTATATGATTTGCTCACAAAATGTGTATTTTTGGTGCTCTGTCTGTTTATGCTAACAACTCTCAGATTTTGTGCGACAACTTTTAAGTTTTCGGTCAGTTGCTCTTCAGGACCACTCTCATATATAGTTTTAGTGATATATTACATAAATACATGATCCTTGTATCTCATTTTTAACAAATTCTAAAAACTTTATGTATCTTTTAAGAGAAAAAATAGGTCAGCTACATTAAACAACAGTAAAAAGAGTTGTTAAAGGGGCAGGAAAAGGAAGAAAGGAAGAGCTTCTGCACTTGCTTCAGCTGAATGGAAGAAAATAGTTTTTTATGTCAATATTTTAAAAGTTCGCAATATTATCAGGCAGTTAACATTTATTTAAAACAAGTGAGACAAGAAAGGTAACACCCATCAATAAATAAAAAGAATATTAAAGGAAATGTTAGTATGGTCGTATTTAGAATAATTCAATAGGAATATTTCTGTTTAATACACTGGAATTCTGTGCCTTTGCAAAAGTTCCTGCAAAAGTGTTATTACATTTGTTATTAAGAAAACAGCACTCACCAATAAACAGAACTTGTAATGTAGGTGCATTATCTTATTTTAAAGACACCTAAGTCCCACAGATTTTCTAAGGAAGTTAAATCTGGAGATTTTCTGGGCCAGCCATAAATGCTTCAGAATGTTCGTCAATTGTCATCTTGAAAGACTGAGATAGCCATTCTGTGTTCACTCTAAGAGTGAAGCACAAAAGCATACACATGGTCGTCCTGAAGCCCAATATAGCCCTTCTGTGTCAAATGTGTCATCACCTTAACCAAAGGACCTGTTTCCTCATAATTTAAATAGCCCCAGAACATCAGAGACACTTCCACTTGAACAGCACCTTGCACACAGTCCAAATGTAAGCAGCAACAGATTTAGGCAATGCACTGAGCTTAGAGTCCCACAATCCACAGGGACCTCATAAAATTTCAGAAATAGTTTTCTTCGCTTTAAAAATTTTATGCATGTTTTTATGTATACTTCAGTTTTATGTATGTAATCATTAAATGCATTCCTTTGAAAATAAAGAAGTATCATTCACTTTATACAACATCCTATTAAATAACTGAAGGGCATATACATATTTTCAATTTTTTTTTTACGGTACAAGCAGAAACACATTTTCAGGCATCAGCAGTCCAGTGTTTATGATTCCATGCATAGCTGTTAGCAACAGCCTATTCTGCTGTACTCTGCACTAAATTTCACTTCCCTTCTGAGTGTTTGTTTAGAAATGGTTTGTTGTAGGCCTGCATCGACTGTCTGCAGCATTCTTGCCAGGTGGAAAAGTGGTTTGCTATCACATTTTGTGATATACAGCACGGCCCATATCTGTGAGCTCTGTCTTATAACCACAGTTCTGGTGACGATTAGCAGTTGACTGATCTACAACACTGCTGAAAGACCCATTGGAAAGTACACTTTGAAACATCTGCAAAGTTGTCAGCTTTCTGTACATTGTGCCCATTTCTCATGGCCAAATGGAATAACCTTGTTTTGCAAATCATTGATGTCTGTCATGCGAATCATTTTTCATAGAAAGAACCAAATGCATGGAGTACACAACTACTCCTCGGCACTCTATGAATCCTGTAATCACACAATACAGAAATCTGTAGGATGATATTCATACTGGGGTGCCTTCTGCTGGTGTCTGAAGTATGTATTGCCTCTTACACTGGCAGGGACTAATTTTTTTGTCCTGCGAGCTTAATATTATAATTAATAAACCCAAAAATGTTAAATATTCAATATTTCTCTAAAACTGTCCAAAGGTTTAATGATCCTTTAAAACCAAATGTAAAAATAGTTTACAATAAATTCTAAGGTATCTTAGAGGATTGATTTGGGATTAGTGTAGAACATATTGTTCACCCACAACACATTAATGTCCTTTTCTTATCTTAGAGACAATTCAGACACAAAACATACAGGAAATCCTTGTTTTCTGTATTTCATCTATTTGTGTCCTAAACTAGGAAAATGGCAGACATGTTTTAGTCTTTGGCCAATGAGTTTTCCCCTAAACTGTACAAAAGCACCTTTAGGTCTTTTAATGTACATATTATCTAAAGTGGACTGTACAATTATCATTGTATCTACTAATATATATCAGTATTAGTTTTAAGACATTCATGAGCTGCGGTGGGTTGGCACCCTGCCCAGGATTGGTTCCTGCCTTGTGCCCTGTGTTGGCTGGGATTGGCTCCAGAAGACCCCCGTGACCCAGTGTTCGGATTCAGCAGATTGGAAAATGGATGGATGGATGGACATTCATGAGTCACCTGAATCAGCTTGTGTCATTTGTTTCTGTTTTCTACATTTGATCTTGTCAAATATGACTGAGAATCCACTAACTTCACCTTTGAAGAATTTAAGTTTATTTCTAGATTTATACATACTCTGATCATTAATGATTTGTTTCCATAAAATCTAAATGAATTACTTCTTCATTAAAAAAAAAAATTTTTTTTCGGTTATTACACAATTTCCTTTCAAAATAAGTATATGTATTAAACAATAATCTGCTAGAAGGGCACATGAAATACTTATATCACAGACAAGCTGTAGGTTACCATTATGTTATTAGTAATGAGCCAAAACCTCCATTCTTTTTTTTTTTTTTTTTTTTTATTTTATTAATTTTATTACAATCAATACATAGCAATCACGTTTTTACAAAAAAAAAAAAAAATTATGCTAAAACAGATCAATCCCCACCCTTGAGAGAGAGAGCAAGCCAAACGGTGTAAAATTTAAGGCTTTTAAAAATACCTAAATCAACAAATTCTCTGTACTTTATAAAATCATTTCAAAATATTACTGATTAGATCCTGCCATGTTTTGAAAAAAGTCTGCACAGATCCTCTAACTGAGTATTTGATTTTTCCAATTTTAAATAATATAACACATCAGTTTCCCACTGACTTAAAAGAGGAGAGTTTGGGTTCTTCCAGTTTATCAGAATAAGTCTGCGTGCCAAAGTGTAGTGAATGCAATCACAATTTGTTTGTCCTTCTCCACTTTAAGACCCTCTGGAAGAACCCCAAACACAGCTGTTAATGGGTTAGGAGGGATTGTGAGTCCAAGACTGTCTGAGAGGTAATTAAAAATTTTTGTCCAGAATAATGTTAATTTGGAGCAGGCCCAGAACATGTGACCTAGTGAGGCTGGAGCTAATTTGCAGCGTTCACAGGTTGGATCATGTCCTGGAAACATTTTGGAGAGTTTTAGTCGAGACAGATGTGCTCGATATATAATTTTGAGTTGTATAATTGTATGCTTTGCACATATGGAGCTCGAGTGAATTCTCTGCATTGCTACTTTCCACTCCTTTTCTGATATATTAATTGAGAGATCATTTTCCCAGTGTCCTCTTGGATCTTTGAAAGGAAGGGATTGTAAAAGGATTTTATATATTGTAGAGATGGAGTCTAACTCCTTTAAATTGAGCAATAAATTTTCCAGCGTGGATGAGGGTGCCAGATGAGGAAAATCTGGAAGGTTCTGTTTAACAAAGTTCCTGATTTGAAGATAGTGAAAGAAATTTGTAGCTGGAATGTTAAATTTGGAATGTAATTGTTCATAGGATGCAAAGACGTTGTCTATATAAAGATCCTAAGCAAGTTAATTCCAAAATTTTCCAGATATTAAAACTGCACATGTTTGTGAGGGTTGAAAGAGGTGGTTCTTTTGCAGGGTGCCACAGAAAGAAGCTTCTCCGTCTTAAAATGCTTTCTACATTGGTTCCAGATTCTAAGTGAGTGGAGCACAATTGGGTTATTAGTGTATTGCCGATAACGTGTGTTTATTGGTGCACAAAGCAAGGAATACAAAGAAGTACTGCAGGATTTTACTTCTATTGCGGTCCATGCCTGTGTATGTTCTTCTATTTGTGTCCAGGTTCTTATCGACTGTATATTTGCGCCCAGTAATAAAACTGGAAGTTAGGTAGAGCCATACCGCCTTCTACCTTTTGTCTTTGTAGAGTCGCTCTTTTGATGCGTGGATGTTTAGAATTCCAAATAAATGAGGTTATTGTTGAATCTAATTGCTTAAAAACGATTTATTAATGTATATTGGTATGTTTTGAAATAAAAAAAGGAGCTTAGGAAGAATATTCATCTTAACAGTGTTAATTCTTCCAGCTAGTGTGAGATGAAGGGTTGACCATCTATGCAAGTCTTGTTTAATTTTTTCCATGCAGACGACGAAATTTTGTTGATAAAGAGCTTTATGTTTACTTGTGATGTTTACCCGAGGTATTTAAACTGTTCTGCAATGATAAAAGGAAGGGTGTCTAATCTAATATTATATGCTTGAATTCACGGAAAGAGTACACTTTTATTCAGATTAATTCTGAGACCAGAGAGCTTTTGAAATTCTGTGAGTGCTGCTAAGACTGCAGGCACAGAATTTTCTGGGTCCGATATATACAGTACCATGTCATCTGCATATAATGAGATTTTCTGTTCCAGTCCTTCTCTGCTAATCCCCTTTATCTGATCGGTATTTCGACAATGTATTGCCAGTGGTTCAATGGCAATTGCAAACAGCAGTGGTGACAAAGGGCATCCTTGTCTTGTGCCACGTTCTAGTTTAAAGTAGTCTGAGCAAATGTTATTGATGCAAACTGAAGCTTCTGGGTTAGTATACAGTAATTTAATCCATGCACAAATGTTGGGCCAAACCCAAACTTCTCCAAAATAGTAAAAGGTATTTCCATTCAATCATGTCGAATGCTTTTTCTGCATCCAATGATAATAATATTTCTGGGGTGTTTGATTTAGTTGGTGAGTATATTACATTAAACAGGCGTCGAAGATTTGAAGACAAGTGTCGGCCCCTAATAAATCCAGTTTGGTCCATTCTTGACCTCTAGTTTTGTGTTGATTATCCAAGCATGCTGTTTTTAATAGTATTTCCTATTCTCCATATATCAGTCAAGGAACTTAAAACTTTGATATTGATGAATAGCCTTGTTAGAGTATTGTGTACCTCGTCTTACTGGAAACCTGTCAATTTCATTATATAAAGATATTATTGTTGATGTTAATTAAAGCTTGTTTGATAAATGGTGTTTTAATTACCTCTAAAATGTTATTTGAATGACTTTTTTATAATCATTATTATTAATCCCACAGATATTGGCTTAAGTTATAAAATGTTCCCCATATTATTTATGATCACTATAATAACTGTCTTTCTACATCAGCTTCACCCTTAACTATATTCCCAAGACATCTGTTAAAACATATGGCTACACTAGCAGGCATACTGAATCCATAACTTAACATAATGGAGTCTTCCCACTGCTTAAACCACAGTGAGGCATCAGCAGTTGAAGAATGTGTTTTTGCAAGAAATTGCAATGAGCCTTCTGCCCTTAATAAATAAAAAGTAATTTCCTTTTTGTATTATCTTTAAAACCCTTTATACTCCAATATCTAAAAAGAAAAATGAACATTTTTAAACTAATTCACAAAGTAAGACACAAAATGGACATTGTTGCTCCATATATAAAAATGGTTGAAATTACCCTTAAGTATTAAAACAACTGAAAAACACTATTACATCCTGACAGAAATTATAAATCAATAAATATATTCTTGACCTACTCTTCTCTTGATGCCTGCTTAATATTAACTAGCTGCTGAAGAGCAAAACATAACATACAACTGAAAAAAGGGAAAGGGAAAACAGAGTTGAACAAAAACATTTTCTCAGAATAAACAGAACAGCTAACAATCTTAGCACTGTGCAGGCCTGGTTTTATAATGAGGGATAATTGACACTGTTTTATGTGACCACACTCCTTTAACATTTTAATGTAGATGCATTCTTAAATTCGTGAGGGATTACACTAGCTGAACACCACAAAGTTGGAAAAAAATCTACATAAGTAAATGTGGAAGAAAAATAAGCCCCAATATTTAAATTTAACAAACTGAGGTCTTTTTATTAACATTAATGCTAATCCAGTTTAACATTAATTTCATGACTGCTCCGTTGAAAAAAAACAAGAATTTGCAAATCAATTCTTGCCACACAAGAATCATTGACTTATAAGTGACAGCCTATCCTTAAACTCCAGGATACTCCAGGATACTCCAGTACAAGATATCTATAAAATACGCTTTGTTGTCTTACCCATCAGAATAGTTTTTATAGCTTTTCTTATTTATGGCATCTCATGACAACCAACCCATTAAGAACCATTATAAATTCATTGCATTCATTTCAAGTCAGAACTTCTCCATGTGAAAAGAAGCGAATATGCTATCAAAGCAACAACTCAATTGTTGAAGCCTGAAGTCCAGATATCAAAGAAACATTTTCACATAAAGTACAAATATAACACAACAGTTGCGGCTTTTGGTTTCTGCAGTTATATTTTTGAATAAAAGCCGCAACTGTTGTGTTATATTTGTACTTTATGTGAAAATGTTTCTTTGATATCTGGACTTCAGGCTTCATACATTATATAGTTTATGCCTACATTTTGTCATCTACTACTAGAATATAAAAAACGTTTCTGTTTTAACAACGTGTTTACACAGATTACTGTAGAAACGGAACAGACATGAAATGCGTGTGTTCCAAAGAACAATCTATTATTTCCACTCTAAAACTTCACTTCACTCCCAGATACTCAATCAAGGCATGAGCTGAGAGAAGTTCGTGCACGTTCTAAATTGGTGGGGGGATGGAATAGCCGGCTGCTTCTACCTTCTCTTTATCAGCATATTTAGAGGACAAAAGGACGTTGGCGGAGAGGTGTGAAGGGATTTAAGGTGGGACGGATTTACGAGTTTTTTCGTAGGCTCTGGTAATTCTAGAGTTAAGGACAAAAGAGAACTAAACTAAAGGAAATCAACTTAAAAAGGTGCCGTGAGCTTTTAATATATTTCATCTCACCTGGGTGTCGTTCTGTGTCATCTGCATAGTGATGTCAAAAGTTCGACCATGAGGACAAGTGACTGAAATAAGGATGTTGTGCAATGTTGCTCAGATTATTTGTAATGGCATCTTGAGGATCTCAGCACTATGAAGAAGCACATAACATAATTAGTGCTTCTGAGGAGTGAGAAGATATTGCTATAGTGAAAGATTCTGCATAGTGACTGTCCATAGGAAGTGTAATGGACATAGACCACTCAAGAAAATGCAACACACTAGAGGAATTATATTGGCTGGCCTGAAAGTGTTTCGGAATTTGCCAGACCTACCTAGACACCGTTATTGGGGATACACTGGTGGATCCATTAAACATTTTGCCAATAGAAGCCCTTACCTAAATATGAAAATAGAATCCATGTTTTTTTCTTTAACCTCATTTTAATCTTTAATTTCATTTAGATTTAGACTTCTGTGGTTAAGTACTAAGCATTTCACCAGATAGTGTGGAATACAATCATGCACTTTATACGTGTCTACAAATACATGTATAATTTATTATTTTCTGTTTTTATCATATTTGAATTTATTTAAATTATCATTCAGAGATGTACTATTAACTTTGTGTGCCTGGAAAAATAAATTGCAAAAAAATTATTAGCAATCCAGATATAGATGTTGTCATAGCAATGCAGTACTCAAATTACCTTTATTGCAGGTGCTGTGGCTGATTAAGAATTCATTAAAATAAAGCCACAACATGTAATGGAGCCAAAACTCTCTGTAAAAATGCAAGCCTGCTGTTCTTATAAAGGCGACTGCAGCAGGTGTTCACTGAATTTTTTGACATTCAAATTAGAGCAGTAGGCTGTCAATCAGATATCGCCACTAACCCAGGTGTTTCCTTGAGTGACTAATTAATATCCAGCATTTTTTCATGAAAATCCAAAACCTTTCAATAAATGAAAAGCAAAAGAGATTTTTTGTGAGTCATAGCATGCAGTAATAATTCTGGCACCTTTAAAGGAGTTTACTGTTATCAGTGTAGTGTAGAACTGAATAATCATTTATAGTACCAGATGTTTAGTCTTGTTTAACGCTATAGTTTTGAAATATTGATTGTTTTGGGTTAACAGAATACTGGAGACAAGTAAAGGTAAATCCTTAATACCAAATAAACTGAAAGTGATACAAAGAAGGCAGCTTTCCAGTAGTGTGGACTGTAACAGTAAAAGCAGCACCTAAGGAACATGGTCCATGATTATTGGGAGGTCCCATCACAGCACAGAGATTTGCCATTGTTATTATTTCCCCATTCACATATTATTCATTAGCTTCCATTATAGGAAGGAGGGCCACTTCCAAGTATACAGTAGAAATGGTGTGCATATTTTCCATTTTATGTTATAATTCTGCAGTTATAAAGTGAACACTTTTCTCTGAGAATAATTTTAAACAGAAGTATAATAATTAAACTTGTGACTTTGTTTAATGTATTGGAAAATGAACTTTTACAAATGAATTAGCAATTTTATCATTAAATGTATTTTAATTAAGGTTAAGCTTATTATTTCATTAAGCATTAATTAAGCCTTAAGTAATGCTTTGTATTAAGCCAGTTTTAGTTGTACTCAATCCTCAGAGTTGGATTTTTGTCCTTTACATTGTAGATATTGAGTGAATGAAAAAGTAAATATTAAAAAGGTTTATAACAGAAGCGCCATGTAGGTTATACTTAGAAATATATAAAATGCATCAATCTCTGCATAGATCAACAGGACGATCAGTTAAACAATGGTGCATGCCAATTTCCTCTGCAGAACAATAGTATAAAAACATTTACTTTGGTTCAACAATAGTATTGTTGTCAGGTATCAAGAAGTACCTGATTAGAAACCAAGGTCCCCAGAACTCTTTAATTTTCAAAGGAAGCAGGCAGTTCTGTATCACCACGTTGTGTGTGGATGAGATACTAATCAAAGAAGTATGATTATTCAAAGCTGGTGACTTTTTTGCAAGACAGGTAAATATCTATGTCCTGTAGATAGCCATCAACAATAACCTGTAGCAGAATTTTCCAGGAATTTTGTCTTTTCTTTAGAACACTGAATTCAAGCCCATTACTGTACATATGCAAAGTCCGTTCTCTTTCAGACTGCTTAATCCATTTTTAGGGCTAAAAAGGGCTGTAGCATTGGGTGGAGAGCAGTAACCCACCCTTGATAGAGTATCAGTGCTAAACCTAGTCATTTTTGTCCAAAACAGATGTCTCCAAAGATAGAGAAGAACACACTACATCAGACGTGCTGAAGTCAAAGGAACATATTTCAATGAGATTTTTAGCATCACTAAATAATTAGTAATTTTATTTATGGTGCATATAAGAGGAAAAACATTGACTACTCCAATATTTTGAATTTGTCGAGTCCTGTTGCCTGATTTTAGAAATTTTTTTGTTCAGTTTTTCATTTTTTGTGCATAAATGGGAATATATATGGAAGGGAGTGCCTGCTGTTGTAAACCCAAAGTCACATTGGTAATTTCTAGTTGGAGTGTATGTTAGACTTGGTGACTGAGGTTGCTAATCTAGTCATCGGAGCAGATAAGTTTACACAACTAAAAATTTCTGGGCATGTCAAATTAAGTAACTACGTGGCAAGTTTCTAGCACAGTTTTGTACTTCCAAAGAATCACATGCTTGCCGCTTTTTCTAACATCCAATAATGTGCTGCCTGAAGGAGCCAGTGTTATACGGTGAGTTCAGCAGCAATCTTAGCCCTTTATTTCTTCTTTTTTGCATTTTGTCATGGTACTTAAAACACAAAAAAAAAATCAGAGAGATGAGCCTTTCTTTTTTGTGATGTCCTTTACCCCTAAATTCCTTATTACTCGTCACTGCACTATACACATTGTACTTCTAGGTGACCGCTCATTAGTTGTTAGCCGTCATAAGCACAGAGCTCACCACTTTGACTTAAGACAAAATCAAACCTGCAAGTCTCAGACTATTTGGAATGAGTCACTGGCCATATCAGGCATAAAGCAAGCATGTCTGAGTTATTGGCAGAAATTATTATTATCTATTGCCATGCAGAACCCAATGGGAGCCATGGAATCCACAGATGCAAGGGTTTAATCTTCTTGTTAGACTGACTAAGATATCCTCAGAGGTATTTTTCTCCAGGAATGCTGTGGAGTGGAATTTTTGTTGTCCTCTCATTCCTTTTCTTTTAATAACGACATATTTCAGTTATAATGTCAATGGGCTTACAGTGTATTGCCATGATTTTACCTTAATGAGAATAAAATTTGCACTGTTTTTCTGCACATCTAACCTAATTAGTGTGTATACGAATGTAAACTGACATACCATTATAGATGAAAACTTGTGCAAGCACTCTAAGCCTATTCTCATTGAAGAGTGCTATACCAAAATAAATTGAATTGAATGAGTCGGTGAGCAGGCATGACCTTTCTGTACTCACAATAAAAAAAAGCTGATATATTGTAAGATGCTGCAAGTTAACAAGTATCATTTTTATTGATCTTAATGAAAAAAAACACACTATCAGTTATAAAATCCCATTCCTTGTAACCAAGATGGATGATAAGCAGAAATAAGCATGCTTGAAGGATTACTTCTAAACAGAGGTAGAAACTGATTTTTTTTTAATCTGCACATGTTCAGATACTAGTGCCTCTTGATTGTGTCTTACTGAGGATAGTCTTATAACAACTGCACATATACTGTACACAGAACGACACACAAATCTGTAGGCGACATAAGGATTCTCCTAAGTCAGCAAATATAAATTTATACCACCTCAAAGATGCTCATCTCTAGTTTAGCACAGCTCAATAAAATAATCAAGAGATACTGCTTGGAAGAGATGGCAATTAGTAATTAATGTATATAATTAAGTTTATTTTGACAAAGCACACTTTACTGAGTGTAAAGCAGTAATATTTCACTATTAAACCCTTTAATATAAACTCAATTTGAGCTAATTACACATTAAAAATGGAATTCATATTGGCGATTATCATAAATAAATAATGATAATATAAGGACTATTAACATTATAAACGAGACATATCTCACAAACAAACAAAAAACTTCAGTTAGCAATATTACTAGAGACAATAAACCTCCAGGGGGGGTCTATGGTCATTTTTATAATAAACATGTTCACATTTCTGATGAAATGACCAACCTGTCTCTCTTATGGGTATTCTACAATATCATAAGTTCATGCTGAACAGTCTAATAAAATGCAGACTGTTTCCTCCCATCAGTGAATCACAAAACTCCCAGCATTTCTGGTTTCATTTTCCATAGACAGAAATTGTAGCGTGGCAATGTATCAGTGCCACAACCGGATCCCGAGAAAATAAACAGAATAGGAGGTTCAGTCATTATTCATAATGATAGCTGTTTATTTTTCAGAAAATAACAAATAGTGGTTCCAATTATGATATACTAGACTAAATTAGTATGTCTTTAATCTAGATCTAAATGCAGAGACCAATTTGGCATCTCTTACACAAACAGGTAGATTATTCCATTGCTTTGAGACATGGTAGCCAAAATCTTGACAGTCCACATGTTTTATTTATAATTTGGAGCTTTACAGGGCCAGCTTCTACCTAATGTTTGTGTTGATAATTGGTGTTCAGTAAATTGTGCCCAAGTTCTTTAAATATGTATATTTCAATGTGGGAGTAGTTTGAAATCAACATTAAACCTAAATCTTTACAATGGCTTCCGATTCACAACAAAAGTAAAAACGTTGCACTTCCTAGCTCTAGTAATAATAATTGCCATAGCCTTTTGAAATAACTGAAGGCTACAAATAGAACAATTAGAGTGGAATGTAAATAACATTTTGCATTAGTTAATTGCTCAAGAAATAAATGCATGAATTAACTTTTGCAAATCTTTCCTAAAATGTTGTAATTTTCCTTTAACTTATACCCGGAAACTGAAGATTTTGAATAGCGAGGTAATGTGCACAGTAAAAGATTACACCGTAAGCTGTGGGCTGATGTGATGATAATGTTAATGTTTAGGCCTTCTGAATTACAAAGTGTTGTTACCTTGATGATTTCTGTATCATCCAGACAAATTAAAAGGCATTGCTGGATTTTAAAAAGACAACACAAATTTAAAAGTGGTTTATAATTATAATAAGAACGTTGAGGCTGATATATATATATTTTTTTTTACTTTCTTTATAATTCATATATGAAGGAATTATTGTTTCTATGAAAAAAAATTGACTCCTGGCTTTCAGTGGAAAAACATTTTCTGATACAGTATTCCTAGAACATGTATTGAGCATTTAAAGAAAGATGCCTGCCTGTGTGTCCAAGTCTATGTATTTTACCTGCTAGTCTTAAGAACTGATCATGTTTTGGGTGAATTCCAAATATTTCACATCAAGCTGTAAAATTTTAAGAAGCAACTGTGGTATTGTATCATGCATATATTTTGATAAGTTCACACCATAAACAATAATCATGTTGCAAATAAGAATCCATGCCACAAAAATGAATAAACAAATCTGTGGCCGGCATATATAAAGCAAGTATAATTAACTTTTTTTTCCCCTTTATTGCCCCTTCAGCATAACACAGCGCAGCTCCTAACTCTCTCCAATGTGAAAGAAATAAAAGTCTCCTTTTAAGACTCAGGCACCATAATTCTTTTCCTTTTTCACGTATAGCCATGTAAGAAAACTACAGGGTGGTCCAGATCTACTTATGCAGATCCAGATCATCTTGATGACTTTGATTTATGCAGGGATGATTCCAGTTTGGCACGAAAACGATTCTTGATGTCGTCAGTTCGCACACTTCGATGGTCCGGGATTTTTCGGCTGATTTTCTATGTAATAAAATTAATAAGTTATAGTGTAATGAAAACTGCATAATTAGATCTGGACCACCCTATACAGTTATGTGAATTCTCAAAGATCAGGTGATGAAAATGAGGATTCCATACAAGCATTGGCAGGGCGAGTATTTGAATTCGGGTCACTGGAGCTGTGAGGGTGTGATACTAATCACTGCATATTGGGATGCCCTCATCTTTCTTCTTCTTTCAGCTGCTAGAGTTAGGGGTTGCCACAGCAGATCATCTTCTTCCTTATCTTTCTGTCCTCTGCATCTTGTTCTGTTACACCCATCACCTGTGTGTCCTTTCTCACTACATCCATAAACCTTCTCGTAGGCCTTCCTCTTTTCCTCTTACTTGGCAGCTCTATCCTTAGCATCCTTCTCCCAATATACTTAGCATCTCTCCTCTGCACATGTCCAAACCAATGCAATCTCGCCTCTCTGATTTTGTCTCCCAGCCATCCAACCTGAGCTGAACCTCTAATGTATTCATTTCTAATCCTATCCATCCTCGTCACACCCAGTGCAAATCTTAACATCTTTAACTCTGCTACCTCCAACTCTGTCTCCTGCTTTCTGGTTAGTGCCACTGTCTCCAACCCATATAAACATAGCTGGTCTCACTACTGTCTTGTAGACCTTCCCTTTGACTCTTGCCGATAACCATCTGTCACAAATTACTCCTGACACTCTTCTCCACCTATCAGTCACGTCCCACACTAACAGTGATGCCATAAATGTCTATGAAACTCACGTAAAGCATGTAGGTCTCATAATAAACATTTAAATACAATACACCCCATGTGTCTCACATAGGTACCCCTTTATCTCTTGTTTCGGTCACGTCCAAAACGTATCTTTAAGGTATATAAACCTCTGGGTCTGGTTAGATGTGGTATGCAGAAAGTTTAACCTCTGTCTACACGCTTCTCTTTGTCTTGATCCAACCTTGGAAACCACTCGCCTTGTGTCTTCTAAAGCTTTATTGTTTAATATGGACTGTCTGCTATGTATTGCTTTGTAAATCATTCTGTATTGTCTTTGGTTGTACACCTGTATATACCTATATGTTTCTTTTGTATATATTTCATTTTACAACGAGGCACGTCCAGTAAAAGCCTTCAAGAAAGTTCACCCTTGCCGTTTTTATGTGGATGTGCCGAATTGCTTAAGCTCTCTGCGGCCATGTTGCACGGACAGCGTGGAGTGAGGCATAAAAATAATCATATCATTGTATAATATTAGATCAGATGTCTAAGACTAAATGAAAGAGCAAGCACTTAATCAATTAACACAAATATTCAGAAAATCAAAGACACAATACCTACACATGTACTTGATAGTGAAATCTACAGTATGTTTTACTAAAAACTCATTTATGGAAACAGATCCACACAAATGTAAAATGTCGCTATTAATCTAAACAGCAATAATATGAGATGAACATACTTCAAATAAATGAACACATTGTGTTGAAGAAAGCACTAACATGCAAGTGAATTTTTAATGAAAAAACTGGCATAAAAATGCAAAATTTAATTATATTCATATAGGCATTTGAAGTTGAACCACCATCAATGTGCACCATCTACCAGAATGATGTGACGGCAGCCATTCTTACGCCACTACACTCATCACATGTTAGTTATTAGATGATGCACGAGAGCATGAGAGAGAAACAATTTAAAAAAGGGGGTGATGGATGAGGCTGTGATGTTCAATTTAACCAGAATATCATGGAACACCCTACTTTTTTCGAAAGATTCCCAGGAATCTTTTATGACCACAGAGAGTCAGGATCATGGTGTTATGTCTAATCTGAAACTCGGCACCATTTTTCATCACAGTGTCCCTTTCATTGCACTGGGGCACTGTGATCCACATGGAGACAACAGGGTAAGTGCCTCCTCACTAACACCACTTCCAGCAGTAACCCAAGCTTCCCTGGTTGGTCTCCAATCCAAGTACTGTCTGGCTAGACCCAAATATGCTTACAGTAAGTTCAGGTGGATTGCCAATTCCGAAGTTTATGTGCCGTGGCTGCTGACAAAGAAGCAATAAAGACTAACTAAGAGCCAAATGTATAGACAGCAGTAAAAAAAAAAAAAATCTGATAGGATACCAATGTGTCTACATTTGTGCTTACACCCATACTCACTCATGCTAGGCTATCAGGCATAATCTTTTCATTTTGGAAGATTAGAAATATTTGTTGCATGGTCAAATTAGCAAAAAAGGCATGGAAAGATCAGACCATAATGAGGCATTGAGCAACGGAGGCCCAGTCAGATGTGTAGGAACGATGTATAAAAACTAAATGAATCCAAGTTGGTCTGCATGATTACTATAAAGTTTCTAAGTTGGTTCTACAAAGCATGCATCTTTTTCAAGCAACTCTAAATTAGATTACTTTTGCTTCTCCCACATGCCTACACAGCTCTCTCTGGCATCATTACTTTATCTTTCATTTCTACAAATTTGCTGCAATATAATGCACAATTCTGAGAATTATTCTGCAAAAATAATGATGGCACAGTAATACTTACTATCTGAATTAAATAATGATCCTCAAGTCCTCAGGTAGAAAGACAGATAGCAATCTTTACCCCCCATCTATCTTTTAAAAAGATGTTTCCCTATATAGAATATTGTCTACTTTTAATTACATAAGGTGGATGAGATAAATCTTGAACTCGGCAGAACAGTTCAAAGAAGCTACCATTCTTTCCCAAAATGCTTAAATATGAATTTCAAGGACACACCGTCCCACATATATTCATGCATTATGTTAAACAACTATGCAGTTACACTATGTGGATTTTTGTTAATTCTTTGCAGCTAACCATCAAATTTACCACTTGCTAGCATACGAGTCGTAATTATTCATAAGAGGTTAATTTGGAGGCAGAGTGTATGACTACTTTCACAGAAAGAAGAGCTTATAACAAGATTTCATTTTTTTTCTGTCGAAAACTAAGTACTGTCTTGTAATTGAGTGGTGTCATGGTTAATTCCAGCAAGGAGAAAGGATTCTTAGGAGCTAATCTCCTGCCAAATAAATGGAAATGTCAAAAATGTACATGATTCATATTATTCACATGCGGTTTTCAAATGATCATGCAGAAATTACTACAAAAATATTTCACTGTAGTTATTTGCACTCTTTTTGAAAGTAATTTAAAAGATGCAGATAGAAAACAAACCTCAAAAGTATCAAAGATAATATATGAATGATTGGATGCATGGTGGAACAGTGGCTTCAGAGTCCTAAATTGAAATGTCGGTTTGGATATTGCGTTTCTGTTTTTTGTAAGAGGTCTCACTAGAGCAGGGGTAGCCAACTCTGATCCTGGAGAGCCATAATGGCTACAGGTTTTCATTCTAAGTAGTATTTGCTACTAATTAAGTTCATTTAATTTATTTGCTATTTAAGACTCAGACCCTTTAAATCAGGGCTAAGCAACGTCAGTCCTGGAGGGCCATAGTGACTTTTTTTTTTGGCTTTTGTTCCAAACCAATTGCTTCATGAAAAATAATTTGTTGCTAACAAAGCACTTATTACTGTGACATTTTTATGCTTAATTTTGGTTGTCTCGCCCATTAAGATTTTGAACCCTTAATTGTTTTAGTTTTTAACAGCTGTATTCATTGATTTAACTGCTCCTTATTAGCAATAAGATGCAAATGACAAAGGAACCAGCAGTTCTATATTTAGCTTGTGTTTCCACCCGTGTGTATTTATCATTCACTATTTGATTTAATTAAGAACTCAGAACAAAACTGAAGAGAAAATGAAGAACTGAAAATTACTCCATTTTCGGCTTCAATTAACTTGGATGATACATGTATCATTAGAAAGGAAAAAAAAATCTATGATTTAAGAATGAACTGACATGGTAAAGTTAAAACACTGTTTAATGAAATGCAAAAAAAAACCAACCACATACAAAAGAAGCGTAAAAGTAAAAGAAAACTGAAAACTATATAAAATACCAAGCAAAATACACTCATAACTAGTGTGACCCACAAAACCAGGCTGCCATGTGGGTGGGTGTAAAACCCTAATGGCCACTTCTATCAACCATATAATCAAACATCTCACCTACAATATTCAAACTAAACATTTGATCAATTCAAAACACAAAAAACTATTAAAGTTTAATTAGCACAATAGAACTTCTATAACAAATAATCCAATTGCAAACAATTGAACCAAAATAATAATCAGATGAATAAGCCAGAAATAAACAGTAGTTAAACAGTAATTATTGCTCTCTCTGTCTGTCTGACTCTCTAGCCACTTTTGAGTGGAGTTCAAACATATAACAGATTACCTATCATTTACTTGGTCTCAATGAAGGAGCCACTGTTTGCTAGCTAGCAAGTAACAAAGAAGGATAATTCAGTCCCTCTACATACACAACTGTTTCTCCACAGCCCTACCACCTGGCTTAAATAGTTGTCACAACCCCAATTAAGATACTCCTGGGTCCTAGTGTCCCCTCACTAGTTTATTAAAAATCCCATAATATATTAATAGCCAGACTATGGTTCTTCCTTTTCTTCATTTTTGTATTTTATTAATTTAATAAATTTTATTAATCCCATGGGGAAATTAAGATGCATACAGCAGCAGAAACATATAAAAACAAGGATATAGATTCAAATGACACATAATACAGCTAATGAATCACTACGTAAATAAATAAAAACCAACAAAGTGAGTATAGTGATAGCAGTGGGCAGAAAAGACCCTTAATGGCACTTCTTAGCAGACTGGGGTGAAATGAGCCTGTGGCTAAAAGTCCTCCAAAAGTGAGCACCCTGGAGTGGTGCAAAGGAATTGCTTATGATCACTTCCGATTTTGTCACCATCCTCTTTTCTACAACAGCTTCCAGTTTGTCCAAGTGTTTCCTTGTGATTGAATAGGTTTTCCTGATAAGTCTGTTCAGACATTGTGCTTTTTTTAATTTCAGGTTGCTTCCCCAGGAAACTGCAGCATAGATCACCACACTGGCTACTATGGACTGGTAAAACATTTCCAGCAGCTTGCTAAATACATCAAAAGACCTGAGTCTCCTTAGCAAGCACAGTTTTCTCCGGCCCTTCTTGTACCGCACCACTGTGATGTCAGATTAGTTCAGTTTGTTGCTCATGTTAACCATCGGTATTTGTAGTTCTGCACTACTGTCATGTTCTTCTGAATGGTGACTGGTCTCAGAGGTTGCCTAGCACACCAGTAGTCCACCACCAGCTCTATAGACTTGATGCTGAGTTGCAGGCACCACAAGACAAAGTCTCGATGATAAATGAGTCAGCTGAATATTTCTGTAGATGGCAAGTGCCAGTACTGTGCTGAAAATATGTTGTGTACAGAGTAAACAAGAAAGCAGACAGG
Organism: Polypterus senegalus; assembly: GCF_016835505.1. NCBI lineage: Eukaryota > Metazoa > Chordata > Cladistia > Polypteriformes > Polypteridae > Polypterus > Polypterus senegalus. Next base: position 57,754,604 of record NC_053160.1, read on the forward strand.
ACAGCTCCCTGAGGTGCTCTAATATTACACACCACCATTTCTGACATACAGTCTCAGAGCCTCACAAACTGCTGCCTGTTAGTCAGGTACTCGATGATCTGGGAGATTGTTGGAGCATCAAGATTCGAACCCTTGAGGCTTTTTTCTCAGTTGATCAGGCAGAATGGTGTTAAAAGCACTGAGAATTCAAAAAACATGATCCTGACTGAGGTGTCCAAGTGGGAGTAGGCTCAGTAGAGCATGTAGATGAGAGCATCATCCACACCTATAGGTGCCTGATGGGCTAACTACAAAGGATCCAGATATTCTAAAACCAAAGGTCATAATTGTTTTAGAACTAGCATCTCAAAGGTCTTCATAATGTATGAAGTAAGAGCAACTGGTCTGAAGTCCTTGGGATCACTGGAATCCCCTTTCTTTGGTACTGGAACCACACAGGATGTTTTTCCACAGCTGGGTAACATTCTGAAAATAAATGGAAAGGGAGAACAGGTGCTGAAGGACCCTGCAGAGCTGGCTGGCACATTTTCATAAATAAAATTTTTATGTACTATTGCTTAAACAGGTTATACTGTATATTTAAAACTGTGTGCATCATGTTATAGATTATAGAAAGTGTACACTCTTATAGTGTAACATTATGTAATATAAATGTAATATTTCAAGTGAGTTTACAATTGGCTTAACTTGTATTATTAGGTTGTAAAAGATATAAAAGAAGTATTATTGCTTCAAATTAAACATTTCCGATTTTGATTTGTTATACTTTCTTAAATCCCGAGGGGAAATTGTCTTTTTGCATGAACTTTGGGGGTCAGCACGCAGGGTCAGCCATTGCATAGCACCCCTGGCACCATTTCCAGGTTAAGGGCTTTTCTCAAGAGCTCAATAGAGTAGGATCCCTTCCGGCAGTAATGAGATTTGAACTATCAGCCTTCCAAATACCAGCTCAGGTCCTCAGCCACAGAGCCACCACTTCACGTAAAGACAAATTATACAGTAAATTTTAAAGGTATATAAAATAGGAATCTTATTCCACAAGCTGGATTTTCTTGTTTTGCCATGTATCAATCACACAATTTTCAGTATTTGTTGCAAATTACTAAATGGAATGCACACAAAAAATACAGTAACATTAAAAAAAAATCTTGATACTTTTTAATTGTAGGTATGACTAACTTAAATTGTATAAAAGCACAATCCTGCTTGGGTTTTCTGTTTGCCAGGTGCACAGACAACAGAATGAAGGCAGCTGCTTCCTACCACGTTAGCTAAGCAGACAAGACAGGAATGAGGCTGCTACCACTTAGATGAAAAAGTTATCCATGTAGACTCAAAAAAGAGACAAGCCAGCAACTTAATTAAAGAGCAGCATTGAAAAGAAAACAGAGACGCTTCCACCTGGCAAATGGCAAGCCAAATAAACAATCTGACTGAATGAGTAACCATACAGAAACAGAACTGTTGTCTGGAGGTTAGCTGGCTGGATTATCATCTTAACGGAGTCTGGGTTATTTACTGCATTGTTGCCATTTCACAGAAACAGATAGTAGCAGGCCTGAAAGACACTGTTTGCTTAACAAAATAAAATATTTGCTCTTCTGACACATATTTTTAGGATTGACACATATTTTTAGGAAGCCACTGAGTACTGGAGAGATTCCGAAGGACTGGAAAATGGCAAATATCATCCCATTATATAAATAGGGTGACAGATCCAAGCAACTATAGGCCAGTAAGCTTAACATGCATCACAGAAAAATACATGGAAGGAATTATTAAGGATAAGATTGAGCAACACATGGCAAGGACAGGAGTTATTCTGAACAGTCAGCATGGGTTCAGAAGAGGGAGGTCATGTTTTACTAACATGTTGGAATTCTATGAGGTTGCAACAAAAGGATACAATCAAAGTGGAGCTTATGATATTATTTATCTGGACTTTCAGAAAGCATTTGATAAGGTGCCACATGAGAGGTTGGGCATCAAATTAAAAGAAGTGGGAGTTCAGGGTGATGTTTTTAGATGGGTGCAAAATTGGCTCAGACACAGGAAGCAGAGGGTGATGGTGTGAGGAACCTCATCAGAACTGGCCGATGTTAAGAGTGGTGTTGCACAGGGGTTAGTGCTAGGGCTGCTGCTATTTTTAATATATATAAATGATTTAGATAGGAATATAAGTAACAAGCTGGTTAAGTTTGCAGATGATACCAAGATAGGTGGATTAGCAGATAATTTGGAATCCGTTATATATTTGTGGCAGATTAAATTTAATGTCAGTAAATGTAAAGTATTACACATAGGAAGTAAAAATATTAGATTTGAATACACAATGGGTGGTCGGAAAATCAAGAGTACACCTTATGAGAAGGATTTAGAAGTCATAGTGGACTCTAAGCTATCAACTTCTCGACAGTGTTCAGAAGCCATTAAGAAGGCTAACAGAATGTTAGGTTATATAGCACAATTTGCGGAGTACAAGTCCAAGGAAGTTATGCTCAACCTTTATAATGCACTGGTGAGGCCTCATCTTGAGTACTGTGTGCAGTTTTGGTCTCCAGGCTACAAAAAGGACATAGTAATGCTAGAAAAGGTCCAGAGAAGAGCAACTAGGCTGATTCCAGGACTACAGGGGTTGAATTATGAGGAAAGATTAAAAGAGCTGAGCCTTTACAGTTTAAGCAAAAGAAGATTAAGAGGTGACATGATTGAAGTGTTTAAAATTATGAAGGGAATTATTACAGTGGATCGAGACTTGTATTTTAAAATGAGTTCATCAAGAACACGGGGACACAGTTGGAAACTTGTTAAGGGTAAATTTCGCATAAACATTAGGAAGTTTTTCTTTACGCAAAGAACGATAGACACTTGGAATAAGCTACCAAGTAGTGTGGTAGACAGTAAGACATTAGGGCCTTTCAAAACTTGACTTGATGTTTTCTTGGAGGAAAGTGGATAGGACTGGCGAGCTTTGTTGGGCTGAATGACCTGTTCTCGTCGAGAGTGTTCTATTGTTCAATGTGGGACAGACCAGCTGAAACAAACAAAGCAAAAGAAGATTTGCAAAATAAAGTTCAAGTTCAAAACTTTAAATAAAAACATCTTTTTCTTTCATTTGTTTGGGCTAATCAGCTTTCCTCTCCTTCTACCTTCTTCTTGAAGAGCGCAGACATGATTGCTCTAGAATGTGTGATGTCCTGCAGAAGCAAACACGCAACGCTTCTGCACATCACGCTCAGGTGACATCATTAACACACAATGCTTTGAATGCAAAAAAAAACAAACCCTAAATGCAAAAAATGTTGTACTTGGTTCCAGACACACTACAACCCATAAAGTCTCCACACAGAAGATCTGCACTCTTTGGTTAGGAGTGGGGAGGGAACCAAGTTATAGTTTTGGGCATACAAATACTTCAGATGTCTTTCTGGTATTGCTTCCCCAACAAAGAAATAATCTGATTTTTAAAGTATTCCAAATATGTAAATGCAATTTAAAGAATTTTGGCTGTTTTCCTCACAAATGACTTTGTACTCTTTACTGTTACAGTGCCTGTTCTGTGTATTGCCCTTAATGTTGCCTAACAACCAGGTATACAACTGCTCTGACACTCAAAATAAAACAATTGGTCCAGTGATCAAGTGCAAGGAAATGATTTCTTTTTATTTTTTCTGGACCGCTATATCATGACAGTCTTTCTTCAGTCTGTCTTTTGTTGCCTTATGTTTATAAATTACTCATATAGTCCTTTATTGTTATTCTGTGCAGCACTGATGGCACAAAAATAGATTAAAATAAATATGCCATCTGGAAATGACAAAATATGATATCAAAGGAAGACCATAAGGTTTAATTTAAAGAATTTTAGCAATGCATCTTCAGAAATTACCCCTTTTATGTCAAAATGATACACTAAAATATATTTCACTATGTTTCAAATAGCCAATAGGAATGACAATTTTAATACATTAAACAAAGGATTGATGGACAGATTTCAAAGCTGACAAAATAGAAATCCTGAAATTGTTGGAAAGAATTAACTAAAGTAAAATGATATTATGCACTTTCTCTACATTATTTGAATTCAATTTATAATTTTTCTTCAAAACTCTTTGTATTGTCTTGGGGCAGCCTGCAGAGGCCATACTTGAACATTTTTCTTCCATTCATCATATTTAATAGTAAAAATGTTTTATATTTTTGAAAAAGCATTTATTTAATAAATGAACATAGAAAGTATCCTGGTATCTTCAAGCTGTTAGACTTACAGTAGCCTGCATAAAGCTAAAGTAGAGACATTTGCCTTACCCAGTCAGAATTTAATATCCTCTTCAGGAAATTGAAGTGCACTAAATGTCATTGTTTTTTCATAACAAAAAATGCTTTCAAAAGTCTCTGCTTTTGTATTTGTATATTGCTGTTCGTGATCACAGATATATTTTTAATATACACATGGTCAATGTTTCAAAAATAACATTTAAGATTTTACTGCATTAAAAAGAAAAAATAAACTTTTCAAATAAGCATCAAAGTGGAATAAAGAGGTATCTAAGTTTATTGTCATGTGTACAAGGTGCAATAAAACTATGACTTGCCTGTCCTGTTAGAATAGTTAGAGTAGTACAATACCAACAACAGAGACACACAAAAATTATACATGTACAATTATAGAAAATATATACATTATATTTAAGTAAGAACACATGCAGTATTTGTTAATTTTTTATTACATTTGTTATTATGTCAAGAACATATGCAATATTGATTATGACTGGCTGTCTAGTAATCTTACAACCTGTGGACAGAAATGGTCCTGTGTAGTTTGCCAGAAAGGAAGATCAAGATATGTGACAGTGCAGGATGGCTGTGGTCTTTAGCAATAGGAAGTAGCTGTGTGTCAGTAAAATTTGATGTCACCTTCACCATCCTCAACAATGCTTTACAAAACTGAGCCAAGTAGATGCTGTAGTAGGATGTTATGCAGCTACTGAGGATTTTTGGTACATCGTATAAATCCCTAAAGGGAAATGGGCTGCACTGTGCACCTGTATAATAGTGAAAATAGAAAAAATACACATTTTGCCCATGGAAAGTAAAGGCATCAGTAAGCCTTTTTGACAAGAGCCAAAATGTCTTGTACTCATTTTGGTTCATCACTGTTGGTCACTTCAAGAAATTTAAAGCTGTTCATACTTTACACAGCATTCCCTCTGATGTAGATGTTGTCAGTCAGTCATCTTCTAACACAGGGTCACAGGAGTCTGCTGGAGCCAATCCCAGCCAACACAGGGTGCCAGGCAGGAACAAATCCCGGGCAGGGTGCCGACCCACTGCAGGACACACACACACACTCACACCAAACACACACTAGGGCCAATTTAGGATTGCCCATGCACCTCACCTGCATGTTTTTGGACTGTGGGAGGAAACCCACACAGACACGGGGAGAACATGCAAACTCCACACAGGGAGGGACCTGGGAAGCAAACCCAGGTCTCCTTACTGCGAGGCAGCAGTGCTACCACTGCGCCACCATACTGCCCATGTATTTGTTATGTCATCTGCTATATGCTTCCTGAAGTCTATGACCAGCTACTTAGTTTTGTTGTCATTAAGGGTGAGACTGTTGTCCTGGTGACACTGGGTTAGAAGGTAATCTTTCTTTTCTGTATGTTTTCTGACTGTTGATGGTAATCAAAAGTATAATAGTAACATAATGAGGAACTGTAATGGAGTTTGAGCTGTGTTTTGACACACAGTCATAGTTGAACTAGAATGGGTTGAGGCTCAGCAAATCACCCTGTGGGGTGTCTCTGTTGAGGGTCAATGAGGAAGAGGGTGTGATGCTACTATTCTGCATATGCTAAGTCCAAAATCTAGTTGCAGAGAATGGCATTAAGGCCTACCATGAGGAATTTGGAAATAAGTTTTAATGATGTAATGGCTTTAAATGCTGAGCTGTAGTTTGTAAGCAGGACTTGGGCATAGCAGTTATTATTATCCATATCTGTCAGGTTGGAATAAGTGCATACTCTCTTAAAAATAAAGGTACCATAGTGGTTCTTCAGAGCGATGTCATAGAGTACCATTTTTGGTTCCCTTAAAGAACCCCACATAAAAGTTCTAGAAAGAACCTTTTATTTATTTACATCCGTAACAGGTTTATATACATAAATAACCATGAATATATGAAATCAGATTTGTGAAATACCAATGGCTCATGATATTAAACGGACTCTGGCTACATACAATAACAAAGGCAAAGTTCAGGTTTTTTTTTTTTTAAGTCTGTTACTATCCTGCTTGAAGAGAACCATACATTAAAGATTTAAATTTTTTCCCACATATTAAGAGGTTTTGCAAATCACAAAGAACCAACTTCCTATGTAAAGAATGAAATACTGTAGTGCTTTTTGAACCAACAGCTCTATGAGGAACCACAGTGCCTGCTAAAGAACCATAAAGTGCCATTAGAAAATAAAAATGTTGCATGTGAATTAGGGTTTTGAAGTACAAGGAATTAATTATTAATGTTTGTTTTTTGTTTTGAGTTTATGTCAAAGATATTAAAAATAGTCACATTCTCTCTCAATGCCGTTCTGTTTTCCTTTGGTGCCACCAGCCATGATATAAAGATCAGCATTGTGAGCATCATGGTTTTCAAATATTGTAGATTTCTAAAATTGTACTTATGTTTTCTTTTATTGAACTTTTTGACTTTTTCAAATCACTCACTCCTGTTTCTCTGACTATAATTTTGGATACTGTTTTGGTTTTGACATCTTGACATTTTTTGTTTTATGGTTATAAATTTTTGTTTCATTTCTGATGTTTATTCTTCTGATCCTCTTAACCTTACACTGCAATTGTTTTCCATAACCAGGGAGAATGAATGCATCTTAAAGTCTAATGGAGAATGATGCATAAGGATCCACCAGAGGTCATGTTCTTATGTCCAGTAGTGGGTACATGCTCCCTGAGAATGTCTTCTTTTAGAATTATAACCATACTGCTACTTTCCCTGTAACCATGACAGAAATATTACAAGGCGATACTAAAGAAATTATATACAGTATTTACCTTGCTTTTAATTGAGTCTTTTAACTCCTACATATATAAACAGCTGAAGAACTCCAAAGAACGGCACATCTGTTACACAGTTCTTCAGTTTATTCTCTGCCAGTTGTATCTGAATGCTCAGGGATTTTGGAGTCCATTTCCTAGGCACAGGCAGAAAGGGATGTCTTCACATTGTCCATCATGCCATGCTTAGCTTCAAAGAAGATAACTTTTATGCCCATGTGATAATACTTAGTTAAACAAAATACGAGTACAATTTCTAGTCAAAGTTGTATTTGCAGTGGACTTTCTTTTACCAGTTTAGCACATCCATTTATTATCTGCTGACCATACTACGCACATTAATCTTGTGAAGTCCATTCCACATGTGTAGTGTGCAATGTGGAATGCATTGATCCTGTGATCTGCTGGCCTTCAAAATGGTGTGCAAGTTATTCAGGACAGATGCACTAAACTACTGTTTTTGAAATGTGTGCTATATTGTCACATTCACACCCATCTAATCATTTTCTTTATTACTCAGACCATTAGGAATCATTATCATCTTCCTGAATGTAGAATCTATATATATAATTCACTAAGGAAAGACACCCATGGAAAACACGCCGGAAGGGGCGTGGATTCACTAAGCTGCCGACAAGTAAGACACCTATGGCGCACGCAGGGAGGAGGCACGGCCACCAACTCCAAGACCATTGGATACAATGACAACTCGCAGAGCCACGCCCATGAATTCAGACGCGACAACACAGAAAGAACAGCGTCATTTATATTCGTCTGTCGTGGAGGCCTCATGTACTTCCGAGCCACCTTGACTGTTCATAGAGTCATGTTTCTCGCGGAGGTGAGTCGCCATATGCAGCATGTGAAACGGTTTGCAAGGGGTACCCCATGGAATCCTTAAAACAATCCTTTACAACTGAGGTTAAAACACAATAAAGTAAGCAGTCTTTAAAAAATGACTTTTCGGTTACGACTACGACCTCTTGCACCATAGCAAACTGTTTTACACACTACATACAGCAATTCGCATCCTCGACAAACATGCATCTTCTTCACTCACGGACAATTATATGTTGCTCTCTCCAGAGTTCCATCTTTTCATTCACTTTCTGTTGTATCCTCAAACCCTCCCTTTTTAGACAACTGTGTCTTTCCAGAAGTGTTCAACCATCAATAAATAATTATGCGACGTTTGTTATGCCGCGGGTTCACTATTGTGTTGTATTTTGCTCTCTCCAGAGTTCCATCTTTTCATTCACTTACTGTTGTATTCTCACACCAACCCGTTTTAGACAACCGTGTCTTTCCAGAAGTGTTTAGCATTCAATAAATAATTATTCATGAGATTGAGCGTGTGTCTAGGCGTGGGTAAGCCGTTGAACCCCATTCGGGCTGCAAACCATGGAATTCCCACTAAGTGCGACTCATACGCTCCCACTGTTTTCATCCCTACCCTTTTTACATACCCCCCTCCCACCTCGCTACTACCATGGTCGGATGTCTTGGTGGATTATATATAGAAAAGCAGCCAACGACTCAAGTGATGAGTTGGAGATGGGCTCATGAGCAGGCAGTGCATACTGAACGAGAAATCAGCAGACTAGCATGACGGAGGGAGCTGAATGGACGTCCTTCTCTCCTCCCGTTCCACACTCTGTGACTGAGTGCCGTGCACTCCCATCCCTCCGTCTGGCAGGAGAAGGCGTGAAGGCGGTCTGCCAGTTTTTAGTCACAGACGATTGTGTGTTGGTTCATTCCGCACATTGTTACAATGTTACTTTTCTTGCTGATTTATTACATTAACGATTTTTCAAATGTTAATTTTCTCCCTGTGCTTAAAAATCATTAAAAAACCGGCCTGATTATGCGGCGTATGGTACGCCGCGGGTTGGCTAGTATTAAGTATTGTTAAAAAGATAGTCTTATGAATATATTGTAACACTGACTAGAGTCCACAGTGGGATTCTCAAGCCCTTCTTCAGCATCATAATGTAAAAATTCTTTGTACATTTACTGTAGTTATATTACTACGGCACACCTAACCAAACATAAACTAGTCTGCCTATTCTGTCATTTTCTGGTATTTCCTTAGAGTTATAGGAATAAAGACATACCACTTTACACTTCAACCAATTTGAATGAAAGGTTAAAAATGAGTTTCAAATTAATATTATCATACTTTTTCTGATCTTTTCTATTTCTTTTGAAATTACGCCAGTTTGTCTATTCTGTCATTTGAAAATTTTTATTCGCACTTTGTCTTTTTTGTTTCAGGCTTCATATTCTATTCCCGATACACCCAACCATTTAAAGATTACATGCATTTGCAGCAGGCGAAGGCTCTTCAATGCATTTGAATAACCCAACATATGTATGACATTTGGCTGTCAGAGGAATAAAGCATGTTTCTTTTCAAAATGAGAAATTTGAATTATTCTTTTATCTATTAAAATTATATCTATATTGTTGCATATGATCAGATTCATAATAATCTTGTCAGATTTCATATTAAAAAGAATTAAATGAAACTCATTATTCATTGAGTGTCTTGTCAACAATAGGTTATTTATGTTAAACATGTAATTCACGGAGAAAACAATTATGTAGCTGAATTTCTTTTAATATTTTAATGTAGGCATGTGAGAAGTTAAATGACAAGTAACAAATTAATTAAATTAATGGATTTAAAAGCATATTATCAAAAATGTCACATAGGAAAAGTGTTTAACCTACATCAAAAGGTAAAAAATAGCAAAACTTGCACAAACTCACCAAATTAGGTCATATTTTCATTATCAACCTCCTGAAGATTAGTGACTTAACTAAAATGTATTATAAACTAGCCAAAGTACTCACTGCTGCCCCGGTTTATTTGTAGAATGAGTTATGGAAAGAAAGCTAAGTTTTATCTATTATTTAAACGGTGACCCTGTTGTTTTTGCTAGCTGTCCCCTTCATCATACACACTGTCTACCAATGTCTCTACTGTCATGAGTTGAGAATTTGTTCTTTGTTCTTCCTATTGTAAGCGTCCCCCGACCTAGTCATTAATCGCTACGTGCTTCTTAAACTGGCTTTCTCTTACACCAAGTGCAGTGTGCAGGCAGCGATTGCCATTCTTAATACATTACATTCATGATATTACAGCTCTCTGAACATTTTCTTTGAAGCTGTGTGCTGCCAATTTGAAAAACCGAGCAGAAAATTACATAAATATGAGAGGCTGCCGTGAAAATGTGTGTGGCTTTACACCAAATTTAGTTTCTATACATCTCAAAATGAGCATGGAAACATATGTATGCAATATTTCTTTGTGTACGCACCATTTATACATGAGGGCCTGTGTAACTACCCTACCAACTGCTTCAACCACTCTCCTGAAGATAGATTTTAACTAGGGATGCACGATAATGAATTTTCACAGCCGATACCGATAACCAATAATTCCTGCTTCTTATATCCGATAACCGATAACCAACCGATAATTACATTTTTAAAATACCTGAGTAAAAATGTATAAGTACAAAGTAAGTATAGCTCTGATTTAACCCAATAAACCTATAGCACTATATTCATCTGAAAAGAAACTGAACACATTGTACAAAAAGTTATTTTATTAACTTTTTTCAGCATAAATAACATGCTTTGATAATCTGTCAACAATGAAAGGCCTTTACAATTGCCAGAACAAATAAGACTTGATCTTAAATAATGCAACAAGTGCATTTTCTCAATACAAAAATTATTAGCCTAAATAAAAGTGCAAAAAATGCTAGCTTACTCTTAAAATAAAATGCTTGTTTACTCTTCAAATAAAGTGAATTTTGCTTAGTCTTGTAATAAAGTGCATTAATCTTCAACTTAAGTGCAAAATAAATGGCTGCTAGCTAAGTCTTATAAAGTTGGGCCTTAACAAACTGGAATTTTCACAAACATAACAACAACAGGATGACCTTACAAATCAGAATGCCAAAAAGGCATAGAACAACAGTTAATTTTACATTTATTTTTTTCTTTGTTAACTGGGGTCTGATCAGTGGGAGATTTTTCTTGACAAAAAGCAGCATCTCTGCTTTGTCACAGTCTGTTTCTTTTCTCATCCAGTACATTTGCAGCAGCAGAAAACAAACGCTCGCTATCAATGCTAGTGCAGGGGGCGGACAAGTATTTGCGTGCAAGCTGTGCCAGGTGTGGGAAACGCTACTTGTTGCTGTTCCAGTACTCAAGTGGTGTCATGGTCTTCTCGTGGTTTTCAGGTGGGTTTTCTGGGCTCATTGGAAGTGTAGACTCAGAGAGATATGTTTGCATCTAAAATAGAAATATTTTTAAGTTCAGTCAGTCCATTTTTCAGTAAATTTTAATTTAAAAAAAAAGAAAGCAATGTACCTCCACAACAACAGTATCGCTCAGCCCTGCATGTTGAGTGCCATCATCATTTTCTTTAAGGATTTCAGCATACATGTCAAGGAGAGAAGTTGAACTCTTCCCATCTGCTTTGGTGGTCTGTGCCTGTGGTTCATCTGGACTGTCTGCTGGGACAGAAAAAACAAGGTTTATTATTTTAACTGCTCATGTCAATTTATAACACAACCTGCAATTGAGCGCTAGTCCTCTAAAAATGTTTAATACACACTTATTTATTTAAAAAGTAATATATGGAAAAAAAAAACTTACATAGTGAATCACAGGGGTCCAGGCTGGACTCCAACCGTTCCTGTAGCATTTCTCTCGCTTGTTGTTTGCTTGTAGTGAAGTAACGGTCCTTGTATCTGGGGTCCAAAATGGTTGCCAGTACATACAGTGGCTCCGCTTCAATGTGATCAAACCATTTGTTAACAGCCTCTAACAGCGTGCTCTTGGATGTTTTCACACCATGGTCTGTGGGAACATTCTTTGTTAAGAAGCGTTTCAAAGCTTGAACTGCAGGAATAACATCAGCAGCTGTAGCAGTGGCTCTGCTTATGTCTCTCGTCAGCTGCTCACACGGATCTAGAATGGTAAGCATGTTCTCAATAAGGGTCCATTGCAATGGGCTCAGTGTTGCGGGTAATTTATTGTCAACTCCATACGCTGCAAGCGCCTGCTTTTGCTGCAATAGGCTCCTGAGCATATAAAATGTGCTATTCCATCGAGTGGGCACATCTTGTTGAAGACGTGCAGGTGTTATTCCAAGTCTCATGTTAAACTGTGCCAGAGTTGAAGTGGCTACTTGTGAGTGCTTGAAATGGCCACCAATTTTAGGCCCTATATCAATACAGTCAGATACAGTCCTTTGACTTAGGACAGCTTTGTTTACTGCGAGCTGTAAAGTATGGGCCATGCAGCCCAGGCTGGCAACCCTGCACAACTCCATTGCCTTGATGATGTTCCATGCATTGTCCCGCAGCACAACATGCACAGTCTCCTTCCCTATATTCCAGTGCTGAAATATTTTTTCAAATGTGTTGTTGATCGCTTGGGCAGTGTGGGATCCAGGGAGTTCCTGTGCGTGGAGCGTGGCCCATTGCATGTTGTATTCTTCATGAAGCCATTGAGCAGTCATGCTTAGCATGCTCACCTGACTAACATCAGAAGTCCATATGTCCGTGGTAAGACTGATGTGTTTCGCATTTTTGTCAAGCAAACTATGAATGTGTGTTGCAAGAACCTGTTACAGATCTGGTAGACAGGTGTCTGAAAAGTAGCGGCGGTTGGGTATTTCATAACGTGGCTCCAAATAGTGCATTAGCTGCTGAAAGCTTAGGTCCTCTACGAAAGAAAACGGCTGGTCAGCAAAGGCTATTAGTTCCATGATTCTGTCGTTAATCCCCTTAGCTCGTGGGTCATTCTTGTTGAACTTTTTAGTAAAGTTTTTACATTTATCAAATACCTCGCCAATAGTTACCAGTCCAGAGGCTTTTCGTTTGTTGTCGAGAAGAGAGCTAACCTTAGCACTGGTAGCAGCTTCATATTCCTTCCACACGTTGTCGCGGTGTCTGGTTTTTAAGTGACTTATAAGATTTGTTGTGTTGTAGCTTGTTCTTTTTTTACCCCCTCTTGGCACTTTTGCAGAACATGCGTTACAAACAGCGAGTGAATCATCTTTCTCTGACACGCTATAGAAAGCCCACATGGAGGAATTCACCGCCATGTTTTCCAGTGTGTTGTCTTGCAGACAGATCTGTGACGTCACTTACATGCGACAGAAGCTTGCAGGATGGGCGGGGGTGAGGAGCCGAGAGCATAGTAGGGGGAGAAAACAGTCGGGCAAGTGTACAATTTGAGGGTTTTATTATCGGTCCATTTTATCGGTGGATTTTTCATTATCGGAATTATCTGTATGACGTCATAATTGTCTATTATCGGCCGATAATTATCTGTGGCCGATATTATCGTGCATCCCTAATTTTAACATTTCTAATTGTTTAAATCTTCGTTCATTAGCAGTCTCCATTGGTCCTACCTGACATATCAGGTTCTGTGACTAAAGGATCTGGGCTGATAACTCGAAGGCTGTCAGTTCGAATCCCAGCAGTGTCAGAAGGAATGATACTCTTTTGGGCTCTTGAGCAAGGCCCTTAACCTGTATTTGCTCAAGGGGTGCTTTACAAATAGTTGACCCCGCGCTCTGACCCTTAAACTCTTAAAGTTGCAGTATGCAAAAAATAAAAATTCCATATGCAAGAAATTGTAAGTGGGAAATAAAGTAAATTACAATAATATCAGTTATGTTTTTGTCTTTAAATTTAGTGTAGTTAATCTTATCTCTTCTTGTGTTTAAACCCTGGTTACATTTGACTAGCTTTTTATAATGTCCCTTAAATCTCTGACGCTCAGAAAAATCCCAATGGTCAAAATGACAACCACCTAGTTGTCAGGAATTACAGTCCATTTTTTTCTGACATTGCACATATTACCTTTCTCATGCCCCATTTTGTGGATAAACCCTTGAAGTAGGCAATGGCATTTTTGGTTTGCTATCACACCTGTACTGACACGAGGGAACTTTTTGAACATTTTTTGCTGCATGTTAGTAGCAACAAAGAGCTTATGTTTTTTTATGGTTTGTGTTATATTTGAAAACATCTATATACTATCTCTTTAAATGTTCTTATGTTTCCTTTACTTCATAGGTGGAGCACCATGAGACATGACCAGCCTGACATCACTGCTTCTGGATCTTCTTTCTAGTAATAAAGGGCTATGAACAAGACAAACCCAGTAGTGGTTCTTTGGATTTGGATGGAGTTCACTGTAAGTACTACTTTCTTTTTTGATTTCTTGTTTATGAATTTTTTTTTTTATTTCTGTTATTGGATTTACCCATTAAATAACTGTTTTGGCACTTGTTAAGATGGGGTACCTTTTAGGCAACTGCTTTCTGCTCTTTTCTTTGTCATCTCCTCTGAATAAATACTTCAATTATAACGATCCTGTTCTTTTGGTTAGAAGTCCAGAGTTTTTACGATTGTTCTCCCTTGTTGGGCATTTCTGTTATTTCTTGGGATATGTTTGCTATTTTTTTAACTTTTAGAATCATATCTCCAGCCCTGCTAAGCCAAAGCCTTCAGGCATTAGTTGGGGACATCCTGTATCTAGAGTTAGTTTCTTTTGAGCAGACCAGAGGAGGTCCTGGCCTGCCTTTAGGGATATTTTTTGAGCTTCAGCAGTCCTCCAGTATATTTGCGACTCCCTGTCAGAACACTAAACACATTTTAAACCTGAGTCAGTGATACCACTTATTTAGTTCAGGATTCCATGATACCAGAATATACCCAACTATGATCAGCATAAAAAAACTGGAATGTACTCTGAACATGGCACACTCTTGCACATATTTTATGTTGGAGAGACTTCTAATGTACAGGTATATAAGGACTTGTTTAAGATTGATATTACATACAATTGGACAATTATAAAAAAAAATAAAACTGCTTATAAAGCTTCTGGGATAGCCTATGTGAGGGTAATTAACAATTTAACTTGAGGTACATGAGGAAACCAAGCTGCTAATATTTTTTTTATTTATTCAAAACAAATGCTAAGTCATACATTTGGAAAATGATTCTGATTTAACTGTAAAGTCAGCTGTACTGCCAGCACATAAAGAACTTTGTAAAAGTCTATGCTTTTATCGTTACCTTTAAAGTCCTACACACCCTGAGCCCTTGCATGTTAGCTCACATTCATTCAATTTTACCTAAATCTTTGTGGTTTTAAATTCAATGCCTAGTTCAATGCAGGTATGGTGAAAAATGAGAACTCTTTTCTTTTAAAGAATAACTTATTGTACAATATGATGTATACATAGTATTTACTATCCTGTAAAACATTTTCTTATCTAAAAGCTGGTCAGCTCCAGAGGACAGAATGGTAGGCAAGAAATCACTAGCCCTGCTCACCTGACATATAGGGTTTCTAATTAAGCAGTGGCAGGTGCATTAACCTGGGGCAAGGCCATACAGCAATGTCATTCCAACTTAACTAAGTGTCACAGTGACATAGTGTTTACTGCTGCAATCACATGGATCTAATGTTCTACGTTTGAATCCTGCGCCCCGTCACTAGATCACTAGTCCATGATTTTCCCCGGATTGGAATGTGTTTTCTTCTATTCACTGTGGGAATTTTGTTTTGCCTTCCACATCCCAAAGAAGTGCATGTTAGTTTAATTAGTGAATGTAAGTCAAACCTCATGTGAGTGTGGTGCATTAAGGACAGGCACATTGTAATCTTATTTGTCAAATGAATATATGATTAAAATGTAGATTAGAGAGCAGTTCACAATTAGTGTTACAATACTGTGAGCTCCAAGTCACTTCAATTGTAAAACTAAGAAAAAGATTTATTAAAGTTTCATACTAAATTTAGTCTGAGGAGTTTGGTTGCGCTTAAAACTGTATTAAAGGAAAAGTCCAGTATTTTTTAAGTCAAAGTTATTTCTTCACAAACATGATATACTGTATATGCATTTGCCACGTAAAACTGTGTTATAAAATTTAGAGTTTTCTATAAATTAAAAAAAAAATGACATAGCCAGTCCTGGCATTTTTATAATGGAACTTTAAGAGAAGCACAGTAGATATTAAAAAAATTAAAGTCAGAGTTGGTCTCATCCATATCGGGAGATGGACGTCTGAGACTGAACTTCTTTAGCAGTGGTGTTATTTTACCTTTTTTTAACTATCATCTTGAGGTATTCTGTATTTACTGAACCCGAGCGGCCTTAATTACAGTACATGCAACTATATACAAGCATGAGTAGCTGAAAAAAGGCTCAGAAAGAGACTGACCGGCAAAAGAATAGATATCCAGGGACCTGACCCTGCAGTATTGACTCCAGCCGAGAGTAAAAGTGGGAGCAAAACTGCAAGTGAGTCAGGCCAGGAGAACTTGTCAGTTCCAAATGGATCATTAGAACTGAGCATGGCTTTATTATCCACACTATCAACTAACCCCTGCAAGTCAGCGGCACCGACTCTAACCGGGCTTGCTATTCCACTTGCAGAGTGTGGAGAAGACTGAAACGAACAGTCCAAGCTGAAGGGAGCGAACACCACAATGATTACCACAATAACTACCGCTCTTTGGGGAAGGGACATAAAGGATAAAAGGAAAGATATGAAGGACATAAACAAGACAAACAAGGTGCTGCTTCAGAATGTTAAAGATCAGGAGAAACTTTTAAGTAATCGCTTTGAAGAAAAAATATAGGAAAATGTGAATACATTTGAGAATAAATTTACAGCACATGGTGCTCAGCTAGAAGACGTTAAGCAAAAGTTCACAACTCCTATTGAAATAGTTGAACAACTGGCATCTGCTGCTGATGAAAAAGAAATGGCTGCAAAATCTGAATGCAAAGTGCTTGGAGGCAGACTAGCTGCACTGGAAGATGGATACAGAAGGATCCCTGAAAACCATGAAAGTCTAAACCCAGTGAAATTCATAGCTGAACTATTCTCTAAAATAACTGGAGAGGACTTTAAATCAAACAAGATATTAGATATCAGTCCATTTGCAATGAGAATTTTGCCTTAAGTAAGCAATGCTGCTGGGTGGACTTGTTTTGTTTTGAAAGAACTCTGTCTTTAGGCAAGCCAAGGGACTGGGACTTTGTGAAGTCTAGCCTCGCGTGGGAAGACAAAATTGGGGTCGGGGACTGGGGTGGGGGCATGTGGAAGCTATTTCTAAAATATCCTTTGCACCTCCACAATTGTAAGTGCCAACACAATAATATGCTTCATAGCCATAACATCTGACAAAACTGGAAAATTAAGGTTAAAGGTTAAATCTTATTTAATAATATACTACCTTAATTTAAGACTTTTTAAAATGTCAAAAAAATTTAAAAGCAATGTCTCTATGACCAAACAGTGAACTGTGTGAGCTGGAATGTCAAAGGTCTAAATCATGAATTAAAGAGAAAAAAGTATTCTCTGACCTAACAGGTCTAAATACCAGGATAGTATTTTTACAGAAGACTTATTAAGCAAAGATCAGTTTTGTGTGGAAAGAGATTGGACTGGTTCAATATTCCACTCCGGCTATACAAAGAAAAGCAGATTGTAGTATCAGATGTAGTATCTGAATCTGAAGGGCTATAAACGCACCCAATGTGGATGACAGAGACTTCATCCAAAACATTTTTGAATCCATTCCTAATGTGAACAGTCATAAAATTATAATGGCCAGAGACTTTAAATGAGTTTTAAATCCAGAACGGGATAAATCTTCAGCCACAGGGGTGATAATATCTAACACTGCAAAAACAATTACACAGTTTGTAATTGATCATATCTTATCAGACCCATGGAGAGTTCTAAATCCAAACTTAAGAGCATATTCCTTCTTCTAATCAGTACATCATTCTTACTCAAGAATTGATTATTTCTTTATAAATAACAATTTTTTGCACACAATCAAATTGTGCAAGTACAACGCTATTGTTATCTCAAACCATTCCCCTATGATCATGCAGCTCATATAACTATGCCCCACATACTCATCTTGCAGCTGGCATCTTATAACCCCTTGTTATTAGGACTCAAGAACTGTAAAGAATTCAAATCTAAGTAAATAGATTTTTTAGAGACAAACACATCCTCAGAGGTCTCTGCTGGAATACTCTGGGAAACTGTGAAGGCATTTTAATAGGCCAGATTATTTCATATCTCTCCCTGAAAAATAAACCGGAAACCAAGAAGGCATCAGAGTTAATCAGTGAAATTACCGGAATAGATCAAGAAGGCACTTTATAGGAAAAAACAGGTTTTGCAATCAGAACTCAACCTCTTGACAACAGAATAAAAGGAACAACTCATTTTTAAATCAATAATAAGATTTTAGCTCAACAAATCTACAGGCAGGAAGTTCGCAATGCAGTACCAGTACTTACCAACACAGACAGAGATAAAATCATTGACCATAAAAATATAATGAAAGGTTAGCTTCCAATCTTTGACACCTTTTTAATGTAATATATTCACCTATAAAGTCCAAAACCCCGGAGATCTTATCTTTGGATGCAGAAAAAGCATTCAATATGGTTGAATGGGACTACCTATTCACTATATTGCACACATTTGGGTTTGGACTGAACATATGTGCATGGATCAAACTACTGTATACCAGTCCAGAAACTTCAGTTTGTGTTAACAACAGTATTTCAGCCTACTTCAAACTAGAACATAGTACTAGACAAGGATGCACCCTGTCACCCCTGCTATTTGCAATTGCGATTGAGCCATTGGATGTTCACTGTTCACTTTCAAAATACATCTGAGATAAAGGGGATTATCAGAGAAGAACCTGAATAGAAAATATCACTATAAGCAGATGACATGATACTATATATATATATAAGATCCACAAAATTCTGTGCAGATATCTGGATTCAAAATTAATTTGAATAAAAGTATGCTTTTCCAGTGAACTCTCTAGCACACAACATTAGATTGGACACTTTCCCTTTTATCATTGGAGAGCAGTTTAAATACATAGGGGTAAACATCACAAGTAAATATAATCTTTTGCAACTAAATTTTGCTGCCTGCATGGAAATACTTAACACAAGACATGCATAGATACTCTACCATCCATCTCACTTTAGGCCAAGATGAATATCCTTCCTAAGCTTTTTTTCTATTTCAAAGCATCCCCATATCCATTAACACATAATTTTTTTTTTTAAATTAGATTAATTTATAATCACATTTATTTGGAATTTGAAACATCTATGCATCCAAAGGGCGACCCTACAACAACATAAAGCAGAAGGTGGCAAGGCTCTACCTAACTTTCAATTTTATAAAAGCTATAAAAACCTGGACATTGACACAAATAGATGAACATAATAAAGAAAATAAAAGAAAAGAAAATAAAGAAATAAAATCCTGCAGTACTTGTTTATATTCCTTGCTTTGTACCACAGTAAATACAAGTTATCATCAATATACTAACAACCCAATTGTCCTTCATTAATTTAGAATATGGAACCAATGTAGGAAGCACTTCAAGACAGAGAAGCTTTCATCTGTGGCACCTCTACACACTAACCACATTTTTCCAGCCTCTCAAACTCAGTTTTTAATATATGGAATATGTATGGGATTGAATCATTTAGAGATATGTACAATATATAGAAAATATCTTTGCATCCAGTGAACAATTGGATTCCAGATTTAGCTTCCCATCTACATAGTTTTTCCACTATTTCCAAATTAGTAACTGCTAAATGAGATCTGCCCAATTTTTCTTATCTCCCACCTATTTCTATTCTAGAAGAAATACTGATCTGTCTTGAAGACTCGGACGCATTTCCATAATATACAGTATAAAAACATTTTAAAATCCCTTCCTTTCAAAGATTCCAGAGTACCTGTACAGTGGGAAAAAGATCTCTTACTCAGCATTTCAGAAAAGGAGTTGAAGGTAGCCATGCACAGATTTCAGTCTAGCTCCATATTCACAAAGTATAAAATTATTCAACTTAAAATCTTATATCGAGCACATCTATCTTGTTTAAAATTGTCCAAAATGTTTCCAGGGCAAGATCCAACCTGCACACATTGCAATGGAACTCCAGCTTCAGCGCGGCCACATGATTTGGATGTGCACCAAATTAACATCATTCTGGATCAAAATCTTTGAATGCCCTTCAGACAGCCTTGGTGTCACAATCACTCCTAACCCATTAACAGCTGTGTTTGGTGTTCTCCAAGATGGACTTAAAGTGGAGAAGGAAAAACAAACTGTAATTGCCTTTACTTCATGATTAGCATGTAAATATATCTTGCTCAGCTGGAAGAATCCTAGTCCACCTCTTTTAAGTCAGTGGGTAACTGATGTTGTATTCAATTTGAAATTGGAAAAAATCAAATTCTCACTTAGATGATCTATTCAAAACTTTTTTAAAACCTGGCAGAATCTAATCAAAAACATTTTGGAATAAGTATTTATATTGAGGAAAAGGATTCTCATACCTCGTTTCTTCTCTTTAAGTTTTACTCTGTCTGTTGGCCTTCCTCTCTTTCTCATGGGTGGGGGTTGAATTGAATTTAGTCTTGTTAAGTTTCTTTTATTTGTATGGAATGTTACGTGATTTAAATAAATTCAATATAAAAACCCAAAAAGTCTACATACTTACTGAATGTGTCCAGTTTACAACTACTGATCTGGGTCTTGCGATTACACAAACACTGCAAAACAGCTTATACATTTCATTTTGAACAAACAAAACTCACCAATATTATTATGAGATGTGGCCATTTTAAAAGAAGATCAGCTGTGGGTGCTATCTTGGTGCTTGTCTTCTTCCACAATACCCTTTCACCCCATGGTACAGATTCCTCTCAAAAGACAAAATCACTGTAAACTGTTTACTTTCATATTTATGTGGGAACTCCTGCCATGAAGCAAACAGAACACTCGTCCTTACTTCAAAAAAAAAAAAAAAGAAATATCTGGAAAAATGATTATTTTCAGATCTCTTTTGTTGTTACAAACATGCATCACAAACACAGAAGGCATGTTTTCTTATATCAAAACTTTTACGTTTCATTGATAAGTTTTAGGCATTTCTTTTCCAGAGGTACCTCATCCTCATAAGATTCCATTATAAATCACAGGGACTGGCTATGTATTTTTTAGAATTAATAAAAAAAACACTTTCGACCAGATTTTCGGGTAGCAAATGCAGACTTGTTTGTGAAGAAATAACTTCAACTTGAGAAACACTGAACTTGTCCTTAATGTTACACATATATAGTATACTGCAAACAGTCAAAATATAGGGTTAAAATGAATAAGCAGAGAGTTATTAATTCTGTTGAAATTTTCCTATGGATATATAAGCTGTTTGTCTGCTTTGCAAAGTATTGGTGTTTACATCACAACCTCTAAAACATCAGTATTTTTTGAAACCAAGAATATCAGAAATTTTAAGTATATAAGCAGTAAATATATTTGAAGTCATGCCTCGTTTACTTTCAAAAATGCTTTTAACAAATTTAGCTTGCCTGTACTTAGCTCAAAAGCCTTAAAGAGATTATTTAAGTCAAAGAAATGCAATTTGTCTTTTCTGATAAAATCCCTTTCTAAAGTCTGACATATTTGATAAACAATCAAATATATCATGCCATGGTGTATAAAAGTTAGTGATCTTTTTAGAAAATTTCATATTGTAATTGATTTCACTGGAAGGTAATGAGGTTATTATCCCTAAATAAGAGCATCATTTTAATCTAGCAAGCACCAACTGCCATGGTAAATTCAGCTTCTTCAAAGAGCAGGTCTACAGCTCAGTTTTATACACAAAAAGCAGAAAAATGCAAGAAAAACTTTAGCTATTAGTATGACTTATTTAAACATTATTTCTGAAATTAGTAATTTTATATAGTCAGTCAATAAATTGTCTAAAACAATTGTGGATAACATTTATAACTGAATTACAGTAATGTGAGAAACATTTTTTGAAACCTAGCGAAATGTTGAATATGGTGATCACTGTTCACAAGTGAGTAGACACAAAAAATATGACTATAATTTTCTCTCACAGCAAAGCACATGCATGCATTGTCAATACAGCAGCAGGCAGTATATTTGTGAAATAACACAATAAGTTGTGTATAGTGAAAATATAACCGATCAAAAGTGAGATCTTTTTCTGTTATTGTGATTTACATGTCTACAGAACAGCAGCAAGTCACATGTTGGTGTCAACATTTAATGTCAATAAGAGCACTTGGTGATGACTTTCTGAAGTAAATCCACATCCCCAGGAGCTGAAAGGTGCCACAGAAGAAGTTGAGCATCACAGTAAAGTGCACAGCTGATCTCCTTTCAAGATGGCTGATCTCACAATGATTTTTTATCGTTTCCTTTTTTTCTTCTTAATACAATGTGAATACACTGTTTTGCAATATGTAAGTAATTTCATGGCGTAGATCAATACTCGGTAAAATTCTTTACTTGAAAAATGGACAAGTTCAAATAAGTTTTAGGGCTTTTTTCCCCACAATGGGACACCGATTCCCATTAGCTCTAATGAAATATGGAACAGTAGGTTAGTTATTTTTTTTACTTATCCTTTAATGTTAAATTCATCCAACAGAGTGTTACTAATGCACAGATAAAAATTTTCTTAAATAGTATAGATTTTAAATTTTATATAAATATATGCACCCATGCACTTCCCTAAGGATTGGATAGATAACTCCATTCTACAAAAAAACGTAAGCACTGTATATAATCTGTTAATTATTGGCTTTTTGCAATGTAGGACCAGTAATAAAAAATGTTAATTTCCAGCAGCCTCTCTAGAAAAGTGCTACTTGATTTTAAAAATGTGTGCATTAAGATGACAAGTGTTTCCTATTTGACTCCTTGTAATTGCCCACAAAGATGCAAGACATATTAAATAGTGTAAGGTGTGACTAGCAAAAGTGCCTTTCCATGTTAAAAATAAGTGAATTGCTGGTGCGGTTTTTTTCTTGAGTAACAGAGATTTGACAATGTGAAAAGCTGCAACAAGAAAGTGTCCCTGGATACGAAATATGATGAGAAACCACAGCATGACATCATTAACACAGTAACAACAAAAGGATGGGAACAATAAATTAATTTTTAAACAACGCATGGAAAAATTCATACAAAATGCATTTAGCTTGCTGAGTATCCTGACATATGGGAACTAATTATGGAGAAGAAGTTAAAAAAAGAGCAGAGTTCTCATGTAAATTATCAAGGAGCGCATATCTTTCTGGTTTAGCCAAAGCATGCAGGAGAATATTGTGGAGGATAATAAAATAGTTATTGATTAGAATAACAACTTGAGTTCAGATGGTCCATATTCCACTTACAAATGTTCATTTAACATGGCACATTTTCTTTGACCTTTTCAGAAAAGATGCAGGTATGGAATGCATGATTATAAATGTTACAAGGAAGAAAGTTTTAGCTGTGAAGTGAATGTTAGAATTAGAATTGTCTTGAAAATAAAAAAACAATGTTATTTCTTGTATTTATATTATGTATTAATCTCAAACAATGGCAACTTCATATTAATTTACGTAGATTAAGATAGATTTAAAAATAGAAGAAAGCCGCTATGAGTAGCTAATATTTATTAGCTTTTCTATTTTCTATAAGAACTGCGTTAATGTTATACTCTATAGTGTATCAAAATTACATGAGGCAGAAAAAGGAATATCCTATTAAACTTAAACAGTATACAAGAGGCTTTTAAAGTAAAGGAAATTGTATCCTAGCTTGCTTAGCTCAAGGACACCAGTAAAACAGTTTTAAGTAGAAATTAGCAAGAAAGAAATAAAATTCAAAAATGCCTCACAAAAAGAAAACGGCAAAGATAAAACCTGACATCAGTCTCTCTCTTATAGGCGTGTATCTGCGTGTGCATTGGAGGCTGCCTAAGGGCTCTAGTGATGTTAATAATCTGCTGAACCAAGCAGTATCTCTGTTATCTAATGCCTTTTCTCTTCCTCCCTCTGTCAAATGGAAGACTGACTACCATTCCATCACAGATGTCTTTACTTTTGTCCACCCTCCTGGACCCATCTCTTTCCGCTGGGATAATTTAAAGCCAACGTTTATTCCATTTTGAACCAGTTCAGCTCTGATCTCGGCAGGAAGTCGATTGGCAGTTGCCATAGAATACCAGAGTTGGCAGGTCCTCCATCCAAGCTGTGGAGAACATTATGCTGCCTGTAACATCGTTCAGCATGAATGGTTTGGTGGTGGGTCAGTGATGGTCTGGGGAGGCATATTCATGGAGGAACGCAGAAATGTCTATAGGCTAGACAACGGCACATTGACTGCCATTAGGCACTGGGATGAAATCCTTGGACCCATTATCAGACCCTATGCTGGTGCAGTGGGTCTTGGGTTCTTCCTGGTGCACAAAAATGCCTGGCCTCACTTGTGAGAATAAGCAGGCAGTTCCTGAAGGATGAAGGAATTGATACCACTGACTGGCCCCCACACACGCCTAACCTAAATAGAAAATCTCCGACTCTACTGGATAAGGGAGTGTGGTCCCTTTTATTATAGACCTGGGGGGTATTTCCCGATCAAAGTACATCCAGGTCACACAGAAGTCCCTCATCACAGGAAGCAGCTTGTTTCCCTGCAGTACCCTCTTGCGGCACCCCATGACACCAGCAGGGCTGCCCTGGTGAACTACATTTCCCGACATGTCCTGCTGACTTCCCAGGGGGCACCGACAACCAGGGCTGCTGACATCTAGTGTGCTGAGGGAATAAAAAACTCCCAGGGATATCTTCCCTTTTTAAAGGGCTGTCTGTCCACCCTTTCTGGTCCATCCTGCTGGGATGCCTGTCCAGCCCACATGGCATCTACTATATATATATATATATATATATATATATATATATATATATATATATATATATATATATATATATATATATATATATATAGTATATTTATATATATGTTGAATATAGTCAAGTGCATGATTATCCATTCAAGCCAACATGGCCCAAACTGGAGATTTTAATTAAAGTGGCCAGGAGGGTCACATGTCTAACTTCTTTTCTTTCAGGGCCAATTTCACCAAGAGAATAAATTACCAAGTAGTCTGGTAGAGAGTAGACTTTTGGGACCATCAAATTACAAGCTAATATTAGGAAGAATTAGTTTTATACTAGTGCTAAATTATGTTGGGCTGAGTGGCCTGCCCTCCTCTAAATTTTTCTAATGTTCTAATTTGGAAGAAGACCTGTGACCCCGAGTTGATTCCACCTGCTTGTCTGCCTTCTGTCTTTCTCATATTCAGTCCCTTTTAAAAGGATCTTTGCACCAGTCAGGTCAGATATCTAAAAAAAAAGAAGGTTTCACCCCCAACCAACATTGTGCAAAAAGCAACTCTAGTAATAACCTCACACACTATCTTCCACAACTTTTGAGCCTGTTGCCACAAAAAACAGGACTTCCTATACGACACCCAAACTCTCTTCCCCTTGTCTGCTTATTTTCACTATATACAAGGGGGTGGGGACCCAAAAGTACCCAGAATTCTTAAAAAAAAAAACTTTATTTTACCAATTAAAGCAATTCCATTTTATTCAAAATTCTCCACTTGAGATGTAATATACTTGTCCTTGGAAACATCTCCTGTACTCATATTTTGTTACCATGTCTGGAGTCTCCTGCATTTTAAACACAAACACAAAATGTTTCCTCTTCAATTTCAGTTTCAATTTAATATTTTTCATTTTTAATTTTATGAACAAAAAAAACACAGGGAGTGTGGCCTGGTAAGGTATAAGCAGCAAGCATCTTTTTTTGGGTCAAAAACTCAAAAACTGATAATGTGGCGTTTGTAAAATGTAGTTTTGCATGCCCCACTGATACGGTTGTATTCTTCTTGATGCTTTCCCGCAGATGCTTTATTAGTTCAGTGTAATGTTGCTAATTAACCTTTCATGCAAAGACTATTAATAAGTCCGTTAATGTTGAAAAATGATAAGTTTTTTGATCATTGATATGAACTGACATGCTTTTTTCGACATGTTTTGCGTTAATTTTTAATAACTCTGTTAGCTCCCACTTTTATTAATTGGAAAAAAAAAAAAACAGCGGCATCAATTCGTTTCAAGTCTGAATGGTAAACAATGGTGCTGCAATCACCATATGTAAGTTTATAATCTTGTGATTTGCTTTTATTGAATATCGGAAGAATAATTATTTGACCTGTTTTTCAACTGTTTACAAGCTCTTCCTTTTTGTTACACCTCTTGTAGGGATGGCACAGTGGCATTGTAGTTGAAGACCAGTTCAGTTCAAGGTTGAAGCAGCTTCTTTTTCACTTTTGTTAAGCTAAGTTTCTTCTTGTTTCCTTCCAGAGACATTTTTGTTATTCTTATGTACAGTAAGTATATGCTATGTAATAAACTGATGTTTATATCCTGCTTTGTACCTCATAACACTGATTGTACAGGCTTTGACATATTGTGACCCTGTATTTTATGAGCCCTTTTCCTCTGTTTTGGGTTCACTAGGAAAAGATATCGGAAAGATAAACAAATATGAAATTAGTTCAAAGAGATCTGTCCATGTATTGGATCTTTCTTCAAGATTTTTTCAAACAGAATAAGGAGAGATTAGCAATTAAACCTCTTAGCAATTTTTAACATTGCATATTAGCATCTTACTTTAGGAGCATCCATGAACTTTGCTTAGAAAGTGCAGAGTGACTGTTTCAAGGTCACTATTTACAGTTACTGTACATTTTACAGCTAGCATCTGCAAATGGTAGATTAGAAAGCACAACAAAGCTGTAATTTATATGCCAATTTATGTATGTTTTTTAAGAAACTGAATAAACAAAAATTAACAAGCCTGATTGTATTCTCTAACACCTTGAATGAATAAATTCCACCATAAAATTGCTTTCTTTATTATCCCTTCAGTCTTATACTTCTCATGGCTAAGCTAAAATTTTTCTTCAAATTATAACATGCTATCTTCACAGACACATGGTTGAATTTGTCCTAGATTAAAAAAAAAAACCTGTGCATGTCACAATTTCACACCTTTTTATTCATTCTAATAAGCTGAGACTTGTTTCTAAGTATTGGCAGTTAAGAATAAATATATATATAAGACGAATTATTTTATTTTTAACCTGTCAAGTTTAAAATTTATATAAAATATTATTTTATTGTAAATATAACATTTATTTCAAAGAATACCACCTACTCTGTATTCTCTCTATAAACAGAAAAAGACTGGCATGGTGGAACAGTAGTTACAGTGGATGCCTTATAACTCCAGGAGCCTGGATGCAAATAATGAATCAGTCACCATGTGAATTTCACACATACTCCGTATGTCTGCATCGATTTTGCTGCAGGTGCTTATACTTACCATAGACACAAGTTAAAGAATAATTGACACCTTTAAACTGGACCCTCTTTGGTGGGTTGGGAGTATATGTGTGAAGTGTGTCTGGCTGCCTGTCTAGAATTGGTTTCTACCTTGCACCCAGATCTAGTGACTTCTTAAGAGAACAGTCATTTTCTTGTTCAGAAAAATAACCAGTTTAATAAGTAGGTCAATTTATCCAACCATTTTCAAAACCTGCGTTGTCCTAGTTTGGGTTTGTATTAACAATTCATTGTCAAAGCAACACAGTTATTTTGTCCGGAGATACCCAACAGTCCTATGGAGTCCTATTTTTCTCAGTTTCTATTTTATTTCTCATATATAAATATATATATATATATATTTTATCACACATGTGCGAGTTGGAGGTAGTCAAAGGTGAGTGAAATATCACGAGACAAAGTCATCACGTGATACTTATCTGAATCTCTTTTCACCTACAGAAAACTTGAAGAAAAATAAGAAGTTGCATTTCCGGGTTCAAAATGGCTGCAATTATGTCACTTCCGGTTCACCCTGATGATGTCACTTCCGGTTCCATCAATCCATTGCTCCTGTCCACTTCTGATGACATTGGCTCCGCCTTCCTGCCTTCAATCGTCACTTCCTGCCAACCATTTCCTGTCCCATAATCCATCCTGTTATATAAACGCCATTTTGATTGCAGTTCATTGTTCATTTGCACTGAAAAGTCGTATGAATCAACCTCTTTATTTATTTGTCTGGACAAAAATATACAGGGACGATCACCAAACCTTTTTTTTTTTTTGTGTTTGGAAATATTTCTTTGTGAAATAATCTTATCAATATTTATATATATCTATACTAATAAAAGGCAAAGCCCTCACTCACTCACTCACTCACTGACTCACTCACTCACTCACTCACTCACTCACTAACTCATCACTAATTCTCCAACTTCCCGTGTGGGTGGAAGGCTGAAATTTGGCAGGTTGATTCCTTACAGCTTCCTTACAAAAGTTGGGCAGGTTTTATATCGAAATTCTACGCGTAATGGTCATAACTGGAAGCAGTTTTTCTCCATTTACTGTAATGGAGATGAGCTTCAACGCCGTGGGGGAGTTTCGTGTGACATCATCACGCCTCCCACGTAATCACGCAGTACATAGAAAACCAGGAAGACCTCAAAAAAGCGCTCAAGAAAACATGCATTATATAATTGAGAAGGCAGCGAAACAATAAGAAGCGAGTTCTGCTACTTCGGAAACAAAGCACGATGTAAACCTACACTTTAAATTAAGTTCATAGACAGGCTGCCGCTGGCGTGTGTAATTTAGTGCCTGCCCATATATGGCCGTCCGTCAGCGCAATCCAATAGCAAACTGCCACGGGTAAATATTCACGGGTGAAGGACTGTGCTTATGGAGAGGAAGATGAGATGGTCAGGGTGGTGTTTGACACAAACTCAGCGAAACTGCGAGAGAAAGTTTTAAGTGCCAGGACTAAGGTAACATTAAATACAGCCATGGACATAGCACGAGATGGCACCAGCACAGCTGGGAACCTTCGATGCATGTACACCGAGTGGCTCACGTGAACTGACGCAGTGCACAGATAAAAAGCAACAGTTCCAAAGAGCGCTGAACAAAAACCGAATTACACAATTGAAAAGGCAGCAAAAATATGAAGCGCCTGATAAGCATATTCATAAATGCAGCTACTGTGGAAACAAAGCACACGGTGGAAAAGTCAATGTCCCGCTAAAGGAAGACAGTGTAAAAAACCCGTGCATGCAGTGTGTCAGGTCTCAGATAAAGAAGAAGACGAGCTGTTTATTGATGCAGTAAGAAACGAATCGATGAATGAAACCTGTCATCTTTACAACGATTGACAAACACGGAATGTAACTTGAACACAACACATCGTACAAATACGACCCTGATTGAAAGAAATAATGATAATCAAATCCTTGATGACAGCAACATTCAATAACACTCACAAAACAATTACTGTATATTGACAATCATGTTACGTTATTTTTAAAATGTTCCCTTTTCTTTTCATAACTTCTACTTCTCACTGCGATACGCTGGTATATATTTAAATGTATATATATACCCCTATCTACAGTACATACTCAGATAGACAAGCCACATGCTGTGGCTCAATTGTAGAGTCTTCGCCTCTAATGCCGACATTCGAGGTTCGATTCCCGAGAGGGGATGCACTGAGTATGTACGCGCGCTACTGATTCATTTTACCTTCGCATCTCCTTGGTTTGGGACGAATGAAAAATATTCGGTTAACGCAGAATCATGTTACGTTATTTTTAAAATGTTTCCCTTTATTAGCACAAGCACAGCTGAGAAGCTTCGATGCATGTACTCCATAACGCGTTAAAAAAATAACGCATTTAATCACACTTTCAATTCCAAGCAAACGGAACTTTTGTCAATGCATCATTTCCTGGTACATCCATTACACTGATGCACACATCACAGCTACAAAAATGTTAGAGTCGGAATAAAGCGCGTTCCTACGACTGATCATTTCGACTTCCCGAGCGAAGCCTTGATAAAAGCATGGTTTTGTGCACACTGAAAAGCAAGCAAAATTAGATGCATTACAGAAAGCGGACTTTGTGGCTCTTTGGATCATTGGACTTCCGTGACAGTTAGTAATTCTAATTACATCTAATTACAAAATGTTCAATGATCACACTGTTTTAGCCTAATGTACAAAATAATTTTGGCTAAGGTTACTCAGAGTTTAAAGATTAAGTTGGTCAAATTACCTTTTATGTTTCTGACTTATTTTTTAAGAAGAAAACTGCACTTTATGTTGAAATTTTGGTTATTATTATTTAAAGACAATACTATTCTGAAAATCTACTTAAAGTACTTAAACTACCACTTTATTTTTAAGTCTGCCCAATTTTAACCAGGGATGATATTTTTGTTTCTGTTTTGAATTCAAATGCAGTTTAAAGGCTTTTTTTTCAGAAATTAAAACAGCTTCAGTTTACAATATTCATGTACATGTCTATTATTTGATTCTGTCGCCCACT
Source organism: Polypterus senegalus (assembly GCF_016835505.1). Classification (NCBI taxonomy): domain Eukaryota; kingdom Metazoa; phylum Chordata; class Cladistia; order Polypteriformes; family Polypteridae; genus Polypterus; species Polypterus senegalus. The sequence goes on from NC_053160.1 coordinate 57,785,121, forward strand.
AAAACACTTTTAAATAAAAAAAAACATTTGCGATTTGGGGCAAATTTACGTGCGATTACATACGATTAATCAAGATTAATTCTTACACAGCCTCTAATTAATTGGATTAATTTTTTAATCGAGTCCCACCTAATATATATATATATGTGGATATATATATGTAGATTTGTATATATAAATGTATATATACAGTATATATGTAGATATGTATATGTGTATATACAGTATGTATATATATGTATGTGTGTATATGTATATATATATAACTGTGTATATATATGTGTATAGATGTATATATATATATATTTATATATATATGCCAGCAACACTCATGACAATGACAAAACAATTACATTGTCAATCATGTTACGTTATTATTAAAATGTTTCCTTTTCTTTTACTTCTCCGCTGCCAATCAGGTATTTTGCTATATATATATATATATATATATATATATATACAGATATATATAAATATATATATACAGATATATACATATATAAATATATATATATATATATAAATAGATAGATATGACAACAACACTCAATATCAATGACAAAACAATTACATTAACAATCATCTTACGTTATTTTTAAAATGTTTGCTTTTCATTTTCATAACTTCTTTAACACACTACTTCTCCGCTGCGAAGCGCGGGTATTTTGCTAGTATATCTATAATAATAAAACGCAAAGCCCTCACTGACTCACTCATCACTAATTCTCCAACTTCCTGTGTAGGTAGAAGGCTGAAATTTGGCAGGCTTCTTCCTTACAGCTTACTTATAAAAGTTAAGCAGGTTTGATTTCGAAATTCAACGCTTAACGGTCATAACGGTTGACAACGTTAGTCATGTTGAACTTTCTTATTTATGGCCCCATCTTCACGAAATTTGGTAGGTGGCTTCCCTGCGCTAACCAAAACCAATGTACGTACTTATTTCGGTCGTATGACGCCACTGTCGGCCGCCATATTGAACTTTTCAACAGTCTTTGTTACTTATGGACCCATCTTCAAGAAATTTGGTACGCGGGTTCCCAACCCTAACTGAATCCTACTTACGTACATATATATACGTCCATAGTTTGCAGCTCGGTCACTGTGGGAGGCGGCGTTGGGTCCCCCATCCCAACGCCTCCCACGTTATTAGCTGCCTGCCTATATAAGGCCGTCTGTCGCTCCAGTCTCAACATTCCCTTCTTTGCTTTTCCACGGGATTCACGTCTCCCTGCTGATAACTACAGCCTTTTTATTTAATCCACGGCTTCTCCTCTGTTTTATTGTTCATTTATTATGATTATAGTTATTGTGTAGATATTTTAGACTTACTTTACATTGTTCAGGTACCCTTTGCCTTTATCATTCCAACCGTACCCCCCTTAACATGTCTATTGAGGTGATCACCATCGATCAAAGAACTATCACTTACCAAGTGGTTTCCATGTCCAGATATGGCACCTACCTTTTCCATTCTCTTTGTTACATATTGCACGGCCATATCAGGCTCACTCCTGATATCCGGAGGAACATTGTGTCTTATGTATTGAATGACTGGGACAGGTTCAAGGTGTGGACTGATGACGGTACAGGAGATAATTATACTACACAGGAGCACTAGAAGAATGAAATGCTTAAGCCCTTCACCTATGGTTCTGCATGGGAGTTGATGGCTGCCACTGAATTGTTCAGTTGTCGCTTTCAAGTGTACCGAAATGGCCAAATATTTTACACCTTTCACCAACCGCCAATCTTAGATTGACAGATGACGATTTCAGTAGTGGACACTTTGATGTTTATAAATGTTTAAACTCTCAAAAGCTGGATGTGAAGTTATCGATGAAACCGGTTGTATACTTACAATGCTTGACAGATGCCGAATGTCTCTTCAACACAAGTCCTACAAATACTGTCGTAATTGAAACAAACCATGAAACTCAAACCGATTATGACAGCAGTAATCCAAGCTGTGAGATTTGAAACAAGATTGCTTTTCACATGGCCAACTGTACGTTGAATGCTCAAGAGTAAGCTCAGCGCACAGCTTGGTCATATTACAACTGGAGGGCAGAACTCACAATGTGGTATACAAAGGCATCCTTAACAAATAATTATTGGTATATTTTCCCTCAGTTTAAAAAGGTTTAATTTTCTTCTTAATAAAAATTTTAAGGCAGTACTTCGCCACTGCGAAGCGCGGGTATTTTGCTAGTATACTAATAAAAGGCAAAGCCCTCACTGACTGACTGACTCACTCACTCACTCACTCACTGACTCATCACTAATTCTCCAACTTCCCGTGTAGGTAGAAGGCTGAAATTTGGCAGGCTTATTCCTTACAGCTTACTTACAAAAGTTAGGCAGGTTTCATTTTGAAATTCTATGTGTAACGGTCATAACTGGAACCTACTTATGTACATATATACTGGCCATAGCCTGCAGCTCGGTCGCCATGTGAGGCAGAGTTGCATCCCTCATCGTCAGGCCTCCCATGTAATTGAGTGCCTGCCCATATAAGGCCGTCTGTCAGCGGCAATCCAATAGAAACACTTTGCCGCCGAGCAGCTCATGTGAACTTTGAACGCAGTACACAGACAAAAAGCAACAGCTCCAAAGAGCGCTGAACAAAAAAGCATTACACAATTGAGAAGGCAGCAAAAGAATATAAAGCGAGTGACGCATACAAGCATATTCATGAGTACAGCTACTTCGAGAAGGGTCTGGCTGCAGACCGTGCACTCTCAGCCACATGCACGCTCAGCCACTGACGTCAGAGGCACACTCAGCCACAACAGGAGGTGCAACCGGGGAGTCGTTTCCTGATTGTTAAGTTGGTACGTTTGATAGTTATAGTCTTACCATTTATGAATGATATGGAATATTCTTAATCACGTTAACATGTGCATATTCACGTTGTTTGGCTGCCCTGTGTTGGTTTATTAACATGTTTACCATTTTAACAGATCAAGTTAACCAAAGTAAATGCTTGCCTGTTATTGTAATTACTAGCATCATGGCCGTGGTAGCGTAGCGAGAGCGCTGATGTTTAGAGCGTCCTAGTTTAGTTTTCCCGCTGTTATCCCAAGGAAAAAACAATTATGCAACCATCATAACTTGCTAACATTATTTAAATTTAATGTATACTGTAATTACATGTGAATAAAGAGTAAAATGAAAATAAAACAGAACAATTCTGTGTTGTTAATAATCTTATATATCAGAACTGTAATACGTACTATACTATACTGTGAGGATGCGTCAATAACGCCAGAAGTACAAGTAAATTTTATTATTTTTTTATATATCAATAATAATTGCATAAAACACATTTACATAAATACACCAAATTTTTATTCCTGTCTAAGGTATCTGTCCTTGCACACGCAAAAACAGCCAGTCAGTGGTGCAGTGACAGCCAACACCAATTCATTGGTCTGGTCTAGTTGCCCCAGGTACTGACTATGAAAGAGGAAGATGCTGGGAAGGCTCTGCAGGAGTACGAAGCAATGAATGCAGAGGAAGATTCACTAGTTAATAGAGATGGGGGGTATTTTCCGTACATCGCTTAAATCATCCGAGATCAGATGCCTAATCTTGGATGAGTTAATGCCGGTGAAGCTCATCTGGGATAAGTCAGTTTTTCAAATGCAGCAGTGTAGTAGATTATTCTAGCTGAATCTAATCATCCGAGATGAATGCGCGCGCCTGCACTGCTTGAAAAGCCCATATATATTGAGTCTAGAAAACATGATCAGCAAGTCTTTGATAGGCTGTAACAAAATGACGAAAGAACAGGCGCATTTTTTTTTACACAAGCCGAGCAGGACCTTTTATTCGAAGGATATGAAGAATTTCAAGATTTAATATGCACAAAGGGTAACACTGCAAAAGCATCCCAAACCAGAAAAAACAGCTGGCAAAAAGTGGCTGACAAATTAAACGCTAAGTAGTGTGCATTGTACTTACTGAATGCAGCGCTTCATTTCCTATGTGTCAAATTATTATTTAATATGTCATAATTCCAGATCAGACGTGAGCACAAGGAGAACATGGGAACAGGTTAAAGTGAAGTACAAGAATATACTTCAAACTGGCAAATATTGGTATGTAACTATTTAAAGAATTGTTGACATAAAGAACTATATATAAGAAACATTAATTTTAAAGCTAATAAGAAGGCAGACAAGCAAAAAACAGATGGAGGTCCACGCGGTCCAGACCTAACCCCTGCAGACGAGTTGGCTCTCCAGCAAAATGCCCATCGCCCTGTTTCTGAGGGCATTTTTTTTTGTTGGGTCAGTTGCAGGGAATGTCATATCCCTAGAACTTGTGCCTGACCAACGAGATATTGACGAAGGTTAAATATTTGATGAAGACACTGTGTCCGATTATTCATCAGGAGGAGAGGTACATTTTCCAAATAATGTTTGATCAAACTTCACTCTGATCAGTCCCATGTGCCCCAATTACATTTGGAAATCCTGGGTAATGAGAATGTTAGGCTGATTGTGAGATTCTTTATTGAACTGTGGGTGTTTTTGCCTGTGTATTACCTACCTGCAATGGCATGAAACACATCTTTTATTGTCTGTACACGCAGGTGTCCAGGAAACACTATGAAACCCCGAAGGAAATATTTCAGAGCCAAACAGACTTTACAAATTGCCTGGCAAACTGCACTTTTATATAGATTTTCCGTATCGCCTACAGTATATAAAAAAAAGTGCCTCTTGCAAAAAGACTCAAAGCAATGCATACTGCCTGTGTGGTTGTGAGAGCCCGACTTCGCCTAGTTTGACTTCGAATATAAGGTGCTAATAATTCTGAGTTACAATATTCCTCCTCGGCTAAAGCGGTATCTTTCGAAAATAATTTCCTCCAAGAGCAATGAAGGATCTTGCCGATTGTGCAAAACCCTGTCTATATGAAATTCTCTTCTTATAATTTGCCTACCGATATCAATTAGTAGCTCATTCATGAACGGCAAAGCCATGACTGAATGAATTCCATGCACGGGAACTGATTAAGTATGTGAGCTAATCCTTGTTTACATCATACAATAAACCTGCTCCGAGCAGGTTTGAGGAATTGGATCTGCTGCTATAACAACACATCCAGCAAGAGTTTCGAAAAACCGACAGATCCGGGATCATGCCAAATCGTCAACAATTACATCCGGTTAAACGAGTAATCCACATAAGAAAAATACCCCCATGATGTTCTGGCTCCATTCTGTTTTGGATTTAGCCATGTGCAAGACATGCACAGATTTTTAGAAGAAATGGTGGATTGCAGGAAGTTCACTATGTACTGCTACCTCCTTAACTAAATTAATGTTTTTATTGGTTTGTGTTTTGTTGTTGTTGGGGTTTTTTCGGGGGTTCTTATGTATAAATAAATATATAAACATTTGATTACTGATGTGTCCAATGTCCTTTTCCCTCCACCATTTATTAATCACAGTTTGGTACCTCATGACATGTAAAGTATAGTAAGTATTACAGTTCTGATATATAAGATTATTAATGACACAGAATTGTTCTATTTGTTTTATTTTCATTTTACTCTTTATTTACTCGTAAATACTGTACACATTAAATTTAAATAATGTTAGCAAATTATTATGGTTGCATAATTGTTTTTTCCTTGGGATAACAGCGGGAAAACTAAACTAAGACGCTCTAAACATCAACGCTCTCGCTACGCTACCATGACCATGATGCTAGTAATTACAATAACAGGCAAGCATTTACCTTGGTTAACTTGATCTGTTAAAATGGTAAACATGTTAATAAATCAACACAGACCAGCCAAACAACGTGAATATGCACATGTAAACGTGATTAAGAATATTCCATATCGTTCATAAATGGTATGACTATAACTAGCAAACGTTCCAACTTAGCAATCAAGAAACGACTCCCCGGTTGCACTTGCTGTTGTGGCTGAACGTGCATCTAACGTCAGTGGCTGAGCGTGCATGTGGCTGAGAGTGCACGGTCTGCAACCAGACCCTTTTGGCTACTTCGGAAACAAAGCACGGTGTAAACCTAAAGTTTACATTAAGTTCATAGACAGGATGCCGCTGGCGTTTGTCATGCCCACGACGAATACGGTATTCGCAAGATACAAGTTTAACAAGAAGATGCAGGGTTTAAACGAGACTTTTGATCACTTTGTAACAGAGTTAAAATTGCTGTAACGTAGTTTAAATGGCTGGTATACCAGGTCTGAACTAACATTAAATAAAGCCGTGGACATCCCAAGATCGCACGAGATAGCACAAGCACAGCTGAAAAGCTTCGATGCATGTACTCCGAGCGGCTCACGTGAACTGACTTTGCAGGACTAGGAAAGGTTAAATTAAGTTCATAGACACGCTACTGCTAAATATTCGCAGGCAGTTCCACAACTTAATACCGGGAATGCCTGCTAAACATCTTAGATTCACGAGTACTGATTTGGGTAGTTAACACTTCAATGAATGAAACCTGTTATCTTTACTACGGTTGACAAACATGGAATATAACTTGAACACAACACATCCTCCAAATACGAACCTGACTGAAAGAAATAATGATAATCAAATCCTTGATCCTTGAACACTCATAACAGTGACAAAACTATTACATTGGTATATATATATGTATATATATGTATAAATATGTGTGTGTGCGTGTGTATATATATACTGTATGTATGTATATATATATATATATGCATATATGTATGTGTGTATATGTATATGTATGTGTGTGTATATATATGTGTGTATGTATATATGTGTATGTATGCATGTATGTATGTGAGCTCTCCCGACAGCAGGATCATGCCCAGAGTTCCAGCAGGGCCTCATGGACTATGTAGTATTTATACACAGCCCTGCTGGATACCTTGGGGGCCACCAGGAGTCGCTGTAGGGGGGCTCGTGTGCCTTATAACCCGGGAGTACATCACAGTCATGTAATAGGAAGGAACGACGTGCTCCCGGGGTGAAGACAAGGACTGTTTACCCTGACCCGGAAAGGAATAAGGAACTGTGGTCTGATTGAGCAGGAACACCTCCGGGTCAGGGTGTATAAAAGGACTATGGGCCAGTCCAGACACTGAGCTGAGCTGGGAGGTAGGAGGGCGAAGTGTCTGGGCGAGGAGGAGAGAATAGTATTGTTGAGTGGGTTGAATTTATGAGTAGTGTGGAGGGTGCTTTGTGCACAGTATTATTAGTTAATAAAAAGTCTGGGACTTTTATCCAGTGTCTAGCGTGGTACCTGAGGGTTCAAGGGAGCACTAGCGCCCCCTACTGCCACAATTGTCAATCATGTTACGTTATTTTAAAGAGAACATGCCGTAGAGCTGAGCGTCAATGGAGGAAGACTAAACTTACTATCCACCACGAAATATTAAAAGTCAAAATAACAGAATACAATCACACTGTCCGTCTTGAGAGACGCTGCTATTTCTCCAAGATTATAAATAACAATGCTAGTAATCCTAGAGTCTTATTTTCAACAATTGATCACCTACTAAACCCAGGTAGCTCAAAGGAATGCCTCCTAAGTGCTTCCAGTGAAACCTGTGAGGCTGTCGCTGTATTCTTCAATCAAAAAATTAATGATATTAGAAATAACATAGTATATCTCCCCAACACTAAGGATCCCCCTAAACCCCAACATCCTGTTATAAACAAATTAAACTCTTTCACTAGGATAGATTTACCTGATTTACAAAAAATAATATCTTAATTAAAACCCTCCACCTGCGTCCTTGACCCGATACCAACAAGGTTTTTCAAAGAAGTATCAGGCGTGCTAATTGATAATGTTCTGGACATAGTAAATTCGTCACTAGATACTGGGGTCTTCCCAGACTGTCTTAAGACTGCTGTAGTTAAACCCCTACTTAAGAAACATAATCTTGACCCCTCGGCTCTTGAAAATTTTAGACCCATCTCTAACTTGCCCTTCTTAAGTAAAGTTCTAGAGAAGGCAGTCATTATGCAGTTAAATGACCACCTAAATAAACATGCTATTCTTGATAAATTTCAGTCAGGTTTTAGAACAAATCACAGCACAGAAACTGCACTCGTTAAAGTAGTAAATGACTTGGGTAAATGCAGACAGAGGCCATTTATCTGTTCTCATCCTCTTAGATCTGAGTGCTGCATTTGACACCATTGATCACAACATTCTTAGAAATCGCCTTAGTCAATGGGTGGGCCTCTCTGGCAGTGTCTTAAATTGGTTTGAATCCTACCTGACAGGGAGAAAATATTTTGTTAGTTGTGGGAATTACAACTCAAGACACATGATATCCAATATGGTGTTCCACAAGGCTCTATCCTGGGTCCGCTGTTATTCTCAATCTACATGCTTCCGTTAGGTCAGATTATCTCAGGGCACAACGTGAGCTACCACAGCTATGCTGATGACACACAGCTGTACTTATCAATAGCACCTGATGACCCGATTCTATTGATTCACTAACACAATGTCTGACTAGTATCTCAGAATGGATGAATAGTAATTTTCTCAAGTTAAATAAAGAGAAAACTGAAATTTTAGTGATCAGCAATAATGGATACAATGAGGCTATTAGAAATAAACTGGATACATTAGGATTAAAAGTCAAGACGGAGGTAAAAAGCTTAGGGGTGATTGTTGACTGTAATCTGAATTTTAAATCACATATTAATCAGATCATTAGGACAGCATTTTTCACTTAAGAAACATAAGTAAAGTTAGACCTCTTTATCACTGAAAGATGCTGAGAAATTAGTTCACGCTTTGTTTTCAGTCGACTAGATTACTGTAATGCACTCCTCTCAGGACTACCCAAAAAAGATATAAATCGTTTGCAACTAGTGCAGAATGCAGCTGCTAGAATCCTAACTAGGAAAAGAAAATCAGAACACATCACACCAGTCTTAGTCACTACACTGGTTACCTGTGTCATTCAGAATTGACTTTAAAATTCTGCTTATGGTTTATAAAGCCTTAAATAATCTCGCCCCATCTTATATATCGGAATGTCTGACACCTTATATTCCAAATCGTAACCTCAGATCCTCAAATGAGTGTCTCCTTAGAATTCCAAGAACAAAACTTAAAAGAAGTGGTGAGGCGGCCTTCTGCTGTTATGCACCTAAAATCTGGAATAGCCTGCCAATAGGAATTCGCCAGGCTGATACAGTAGAGCACTTTAAAACACTGCTGAAAACACATTACTTTAACATGGCCTTTTATAACTTCATTTTAATCGTAATTTAACTTAATCCTGATACTCTGTATGTTCAATTCATCATAACAACTATTCATGGTGGCTCTAAAATCGGTACTGACCCCTACTCTCTTTTCTGTTTCTTTTTCCGGTTTCTTTGTGGTGGTGGCCTGCGCCACCTCCACCTACTCAAAGCTTCATGATGCTCCAACAATGATGGACGGATTAAAAGGAAGAAGTCTACGTGACCATCATCATCATCAAGCCCTTCCGTGAGAACCCTAAATCCAAAGAGGACTGTTTCATTTATGTTAGGTAGAATGCCCAGAGGGGACTGGGCGGTATCATGGTCTGGAATCCCTACAGATTTTATTTTTCTCCAGCCGCCTGGAGTTTTTTGTTTTTCTGTCCCCTGGCCATTGAACCTTACTCTTATTCGATGTTAATGTTGATTTATTTTTTATAATTATGTCTTTCATTTTTCTATTCTTTAATATGTAAAGCACTTTGAGCTACTGTTTGTATGAAAATGTGCTATATAAATAAATGTTGTTGTTGTTGTTGTTATTTTTAAAATGTTTCCTTTTCTTATTCATTACTTCTTTAACACACTACTTTTCCTCTGCGAAGTGCGGGTATTTTGCTAGTATATATATATATATATATATATCTATACTAATAAAAGGCAAAGCCCTCACTGACTCACTGATCACTAGTTCTCCAACTTCCCGTGTAGGTAGAAGGCTGAAATTTGGCAGGCTCATTCCTTACAGGTTACTTACAAAAGTTAAGCAGGTTTCATTTCAAAATTCTACGCATAACGGTCAAAACTGAATCCTACTTACGTACATATATACTTCCATAGCCTGCAGCTTGGTCGCCGTGTCAGGTGCCGTTGGGTCCCCCATACCAACGCCTCCCACAATAGTTGGCTGCCCGCCGATATTGCGTCCCCTATCCCCACGCCTCCCACCTACTTGGCTGCCGTCCATCATTCCGGTCTCTTCATTCCCTTCCTTGCTTCGCCACGCTATTCATGTCTCCCTGCTGATAACTGCAGCCTTTTTATTTAATCAACGGATTCTCCGCTGTTTTACTGTTCGTTTATTACGATTATAGTTATTGTGTAGGTATTTTAGACTTAGGTTACTGTTCAGGTACCCATTTCCTTTACTGTTCCAACCGTACCCCCATTAACATGTCTATCGAGGTGATCACTATCGATCAAAGAACTGTCACTTACTGAGTGGTTTCCAAGCCCGGAGATGCCTTTTCCATTCTCTGTGTTACATATTGCATGGCCATATCAGTCTCACTCTTGATATCCGGAAGAACATTGTGTCTTATGTATTGAATGACTGGGAAAGGTTCAAGGTGTGGACTGATGACGGTACAGGAGATAATTTTACTACACAGGAACACTATAAGAGTGAAATGCTTAAGCCCTTCACCTATGCTTCTGCATGTGAGTGGATGGATGCCGCTGAATTGTTCGGTTGTCGATTTCAAGTGTACCGAAATGGCCAAATATTTTACACCTTTAGAGATGTGTCAATGCCTCTTAAACATCTTAGATTCACAGGTGACGATTCTGAGTAGTGGACACTTTGATGTTTATGAATGTTTCAACTCTCAAAAGCTGGATGCGAAGATATTGATAAAACCAGTTGTATGCTTACAAAGCTTGACAGATGCTGAATGTCACTTCAACACAAGTCCTGCAAATACTAATGTCATTGAAACAAACCATGAAACTCAAACTGATTATGACAGCAGCAATCCAAGCTGTTAGAAAACAGTAAAAAGGAGGCATGTCAGACGTTTTGGTACATTTTCTGATACAGCTAGACGGAAACAACTTTGTGACGCTGCTGCAAAATACGCGCAGAAAAATCCACAAGTTAATAGACATGCTGTCGCTAAATACTCGCAGGCAATTCCACAAGTTCATAGACATGCTGCCGCTAAATATTCGCAGGCAAATCCACAAGTTAATACCTGTTAAACATCTTAGATTCACAAGTACCGATTTGGGTAGTAAACACTTCAATGAATGAAACTTGTTATCTTTACCACGGTTGACAAACATGGAATGTAACTTGAACACAACATGTCCTCCAAATACGAACCTGATTGAAAGAAATAATGATAATCAAATCCTTGATGACTGCAACACTCATAACAATGACAAAACAATTACATTGACAATCATGTTACATTATTTTTAAAATGTTTCCTTTTCTTTTTCATAACTTCTTTAACACACTACTTCTCCACTGCGAAGCGCGGGTATTTTGCTAGTACAGTGATACCTTGGTATACGTCCGCTTTGGAATAAGTCCAACTTGGTATACGTCCTGTTTGGACATGAAAAATTTTGCTTAGTATACGACCTTTGTTTGGAATACGACTCACGCGCTACCCTTGTTTACCCCTCTCAAGACAAAGCCACGACTGCCTACGAGCGTCAGTAAGGCGTTTGCAAGCATTCAGTGAACAGCCCGTGTGCTACCTATTGCTTTATGTTCGGGTGTTGATTACTATGGTCTGTGTCTTTTGAGACCTATGACTGCCGGAGGGAGGGGTGTGGTTTAGAAGGCACACTGTATGGAGAGTTGGTTAAACATGGTTCAAAATAAACAGCATTCGAAACTTTATTCTGAGTGTGTCGCTACTTCAATTTAGAGAACACTACACTACCCTTGTTCCCCTTTCTCAAGACAATGCCACGACTGCCCACGAGCGTCAGTATGCCAGATGCTAGCATTCAGTGAACAACCCGCGCACTACCCTTGTTTACCTCTCTCAAGACAAAGCGACAGTTGCCCACGAGCGTCAGTACGCCAGTTGCTAGCATTCAGTGAACAACCTGCGCTATAACTCTATGTGAATTTTCACATGATTTTGTGTTTTTTCACGTAAATTTTAATTGATTGTTGAAAAGTATGAAGGTGGCATACATATCCAGGACATGGCTGCTGCATACATATGCCGAGAACGACGGTATCTACGATTGTGAAAAACAAAGATGTTATTAAAAAGCAAAGTTAGGTTAAATTTTCATTTATTTCATACAGTCGTTTTTGTATTTATGTATTAAGCAATGTTTAAATTATTTTATACAACCCCATCAATGTATAATATGCCAATAACAATAGGATTTTTTTCATAGGAACAGATTAATCATTTTCCCTTTAATTCTTATGGAAATAATTTGTTTGGTATGCGTCCTGTTTGGTATAAGTCCAAGGATCTGGAATGGATAAAGGACGTATACTGAGGTACTACTGTATATATATAATATATATATATATATATATTAATTTATTTATTTATCAATTATTGATTCTAAATATTTGAATGTTGTATTCTGTACTTTCAATTCCTTATTTAAATTTAATGAGCACACTAATTTAATTAAGTTTTAGGGAATTTTTTTCTTCTGAGAATTTAATAACACTAACTCACCATAGACTTTAAAACTGCTCCTGCTGAGCACAAGTAAACAATACAATACTGAAGAAAAAATAACACTGCTAACAAATTTGGTAAATGCACAAACACAGGATAGCAATTATGAAAGTTAAAGAATGAATGTCAAACTGGCCAAATCTTGTTTTCTAACAAAAACTGGAAAATAGAGTCTACTTAATGTAGCCCTGGATCCCCCTTTTTCAGGGCAAATAGCATCTGTGACATTGTCATAATTCAGCCATACAACAAATAAAATTAAATAGAGAGATAAATGAATAATTAGAGAATATAGCACAAAGCATGAATTCAGAATGTGGTATAAAACCCTGATAGGCATCGAGGTGGTGTTTAGTTGTTTTTTTTTCAACTAGTTTATTTTCAAGCAAAAAAATAAACATCACAGTGATGAAAATAGGAAAAAAAAAAAAAACTGCTTTAAACAAAAGAACAATGTTATGGTACAGTAACGGCTGATGCTATGTTTATTTTTGTTAAATCTTTTTTTATTTTTTTATGTTATCTTTCAGATTTTGTTATTAATCATATTTTACTTTGACTCTATTCTGTGTATCAGTTATTGTTTGGTTTATTGTTTTGTTTTAATTTATTTTATTAGTGTTGTTTGTTACTCTCCCAGTCTTCTGTGTGAGAAGCCCAAGGAGGCAGGACCCCCTGCTTAGGTTGAAGTAAGAGCAGTAACTTCACCATTGCACCTTTGTGTTTAACTCCTGTTTGTGATTTTTGCTTCTTTTTGATATGGATTTACAGGCTTTGATCCCTGCTTATTTTTTATGGTACTGTCTCTGGTTCCGTCTTTTGATTTCTTTACTCCTTTACAGTGTACTATTATACTGTACTAGCATAGCAGCAGATCAAGAGCCAATTACGTAGTATAATACTAAAAGATGATCTTTTGTTCTAGGTGCTGCCTCGGTAAACAGCAGAACAAGATCAATCCCAAATGTAACTAATCCACAGCAGTATTGTTTTAGCCTTCTGTTTATCCATGCTTTGCTCAGCTGGCTATCTGATTGATCGTTAACAGTGGCACACAAACAATTAACCTTTCACCCTCTCTCAATTAATGATGTGATGCTACACATTCCTCTCAATTTAGAGGGAAAAAGTACTGGGCAAATGTAATTGTACATCCTCATGTAAATTTATTAAAAAAATAACTGTAATCATTAAACTACATTACAATTAGATCAAAATGAATGTCACTGTCATTATTGTAAACTTTATTCACAAGTGTATCAAAAGGCCCTGAAATCTCCACATAGAAAGTAAGGATGACGAGAGGTACACATTAGTAGAATTGTATTTTGAAGCATAATTGTGTCTCTGTAACTCATTTGCCATTAACGTAGATGATACAGGAGTGTTGATACTTGTTGTTAATTATGCTTCCAGCTTTTCCTAATAACCAAACTAAACCAATAGTAACCGAAGCATTTAAAATACCTTGTCAGAGTCTGGACAATATTCAGATAGAATGTGTCTTTACAGTAGAGCTATATATTTCCAAATCAAATCTTGAGGACACCCACAAAGATACCTCCATGACACTCCAACGGAATACTGCATGGGACAAACTGGCAGCATCTTTCAATGCACTCCTTCCAAGCTTTCGGCCAAGCGATTTCTTAATTAGACACACCAAATCTGGATCTGTTTACTGAAGATTGTTAACTTGTTAATTTGTTGATAAGTATTTTTCTATTTCTTATACAATAAAAATATTTCTGTGCATCACTTATCTTTTCTACAGCATTGAGTTAAACATATTTTATTAAGTATCACTTCCCACATAAATATAAAATACTAGCTGTGTAAGCCTGTGTTGTAAAAAGCACAGGGTCCTAGAAACTACTGAAATCGTCAGAAAAAAATTGAAATGTAGCGATGTCAGATAATTGAAAGGAACTCCTTAGGGCATCTGTCTCCTAGGAGGTTCTGTTTTGCCGCCATGCTTGCATCGCTTGTGCATTAGTAGCTTAGTGACTTTGTCTTTCTTCGGAAGTTTCGTTTTAACGATGTGCTCGCCCTGCTTCTGTATTAGCAGCTAAGAGAGTGACTTTCTTTGAAGGTTTCATTTTGGTGATAATGCTAGCCTCGCTTGAGGAGGTAGAGCCCTTACCCTGACACCACCTCTTACTTCCAAGCCGGACAGACACACATACACACTTGCACGTGTAGACGTTTATATACAAGATATTTTCCATATTTCTGTAATGGCATATAAGTGACTTTTCATGTCCATAATTGTCTACCTGATGCATGCAAAATTGATTTTGTAGATCTGTTGTGACTAAGGTAGCCAGACAAGTGTGGGCGGCTGATTGTGGTTTTCGGGGGTCTGCACCCCTTTTTGTGCTTTGTTGTGATAAGCCTTCCACCATATAGGAACAGCAAAAGTGCTAAAAACTAATATGCTAATTTCAGTAACAATGGACTCCTGTCACAGGGGGATGACATCTAACACTGCAAAGACAATAACATAGTTTGTAACTGACCACAACTTATCAGACACCTGGATGTTTCTAAACCCAAACTCAAGAACATATTCTTTCTACTCACCAGTACATCATTGCTACTCAAGAATTGATTATTTCTTTATAGATAATTTCTTGCCTACAATTAAATCTTGCAAGTACGATGCTATTGTTATTTCTGACCATACACCTCTGATCTTGGAGCTAAAGTCACTATGCCCCACACACTCACCTCACAGATGGCGTCTTAACCTGCTTCTATTAGCAGACGAGAACTGTACTGAATTTATATCCAAATTAATCAGTTTCTTCCTAGAGACAAATAAAATACATCCTCAGAGGTTTCTGCAGGAATACTCTGGGAAACTCTAAAGGCCTTCTTAAGAGGACAGATTATTTCATATTTTTCCTACAGGAATAAATTGGAAACCAAGAAACTATCAGAGCTAAAAAACGAAATTACTAAAGTAGATGAAGAACATGCCAGGCCTCCAAGTGAGGCTTTACATAGGAAAAGGCAGGCTCTGAATTCAGAACTCAACCTCTTGACAACTAAAGAAACTGAACAACTAATTTATAAATCCAGACATCATTACTATGAACACAGAGAGAAAGCTAATAAACTTTTAGCTCAACAAATCCACAAACAAGAAGTTCGCAATGCAATCCCAGTTATCACCAACACGAATGGAGATGAAATCATTGACCATAAAAATATAATGCGCACATTTAGAGACTACTATAAATCCTTATATTCTACTGAGTTTAAAGAAGACAACACACAATCTAATGCATTTCTGGATACATTACAGATACCACAAATAGATACTTTTAGAGTGGAGGAACTAGATAAACCTCTGGCGTTATCAGAATTATTAGATGCTATAAAGTCACTTCAAGGCGGGAAAGCAGCCGGCACTGGCGGCTAACCTGCAGAATTTTATAAGAAATTCTTTGCTCAGCTAGCTCCCCTCCTATTAGCAACATTTACAGAAGCTAGAGACAATCACATTCTTTCTCAAACATTTCGCCAATCACTGTCTTTCCTAAACAAAACAAGGACTTACTACAATCTGCATCATACAGATCAATTTCACCTCTGAATAATGATGTTAAGATACTCTCAAAAATCATAGCTAGAAGGATGGAGAAAGTGCTGCCTTTGGTAATATCACAAGATCAAACTAGATTTATCAAGTATTGACACTTATCTTCCACTGGCAAAATGCCCGCACTTCGCAGCGGCGAAGTACTGCCTTAAAATTTTTATTAAGAAGAAAATTAAACCTTTTTAAACTGAGGGAAAATATACCAATAATTATTTGTTAAGGATCTCTTTGTATACCACATTGTGAGTTCAGCCCTCCAGTTGTAATATGACCAAGTTGTGCGCTGAGCTTACTCTTGAGCATGCAACATACAGTTGGCCATATGAAAAGTAATCTTGTCTCAAATCTCACAGCTTGGATTGCTGCTGTCATAATCAGTTTGAGTTTCATTGTTTGTTTCAATTACGACAGTATTTGCAGGACTTGTGTTGAAGTGACATTCGGCATCTGTCAAGCGTTGTAAGCATACAACCGGTTTCATTGATAACTTCGCATCCAGCTTTTGAGAGTTTAAACATTCATAAACATCAAAGTGCCCACTACTGGAATCGTCACCTGTGAATCTAAGATGTTTAAGAGGCATTGGCGGTTGTCAAAAGGTGTAGAATATTTGGTCATTTCCATACACTTGAAAGCGACAACCAATCATTTCAGCGGCAGCCATCAACTCACATGCAGAACCATACTTGAAGGGCTTAAGCATTTCACTCTTATAGTGCTCCTGTGTAGTATAATTATCTCCTGTACCGTCATCAGTCCACACCTTGAACCTGTCCCAGTCATTCGATACATAAGACACAATGTTCCTCCGGATATCAAGAGTAAGCCTGATATGGCCGTGCAATATGTAACAAAGAGGATGGAAAAGGCAGGTGCCATCTCTGGGCATGGAAACCACTCAGTAAGTGACAGTTCTTTAATCGATGGTGATCACCTGGATAGACATGTTAATGGGGGTACGGTTGGAACGATAAAAGGAAATGGGTACCTGAACAATGTAAAGTAAGTCTAAAATACCTACACAATAACTATAATCATAATAAACGAATAATAAAACAGTGGAGAAGCCGTGGATTAAATAAAAAGGCTGTAGTTATCAGCAGGGAGACGTGAATCCCATGGCGAAGCAAGGAAGGGAAGGTAGAGACCGGAGCAATGGACAGCCTTATACAGGCAGGCAGCCAACAACGTTGGAGGCGTTGAGATGGGGGACCCAATGCTGCCTCACACGGTGACGGAACTGCAGGCTATGAACGTATATATGTACGTAAGTAGGATTCAGTTAGCGTTGGGAACCCGCATACCAAATTTCTTGAAGATGGGCCCATAAGTAACAAAGACCGTTGAAAAGTTCAATATGGCGGCCAATAGTGGCGTCATACCATCGAAATACGTATGAACATTGGTTTCGGTTAGCGCAGGGAAGACGCCTACCAAATTTCGTGAAGATGGGGCCATAAATAAGAAAGTTCAACATATGACCGTTACGTGTTTCGAAATGAAACCTGCTTAACTTTTGTAAGTAAGCTGTAAGGAATAAGCCAGTCAAATTTCAACCTTCTACCTACACGGGAAGTAGTGACTCAGTCAGTGAGGGCTTTGCCTTTTATTAGTATAGATTCTTCGATTCCTGTTTAATGTAATATACTCACCAACAAAGTCAAACACCCCAAAAATATTCTTATCATTGGACACAGAAAAAGCATTTGACATGATTGAATTGAAATACCTTTTCACAACATTAGAGAAATTTGGGTTTGGCCCAAAAATTTGTGCATGGATCAAACTACTGTACACCAATCCAGAAGCTTCAGTTTGTATTAACAACATTTGTTCAGACTACTTTAAACTAGAACGTGGTAGCAGACAAGGATGCCTCTTGTCACCACTGCTATTTGCAATCACCATTGAACCACTGGCGGTTCACCATCAAAATTCTTATCAGATAAAGGGGATTATCAGAGAAGAACTGGAACAGAAAATTTCTCTATATGCTGATGATATGGTACTGTATATATCAGACCCTCAAAATTCTGTGCCTGCAGTCTTAACAGCACTTAACAGCAATTTCAAAAGGTCTCTGGTCTCAGAATTAATCTGAATAAAAGTGCACTCCTTCCAGTGAATTCTCAAACATATAATAATAGATTGGACACCCAACCTTTTATCATTGCAGATCAGTTTAAATACCTAGGGGTAAATATCATAAGTAAATACAAAGCTATTTATTAATAAAATTTTGCATCTGCATGGAAAAAATTAACCAAGACTTGCATAGATTGTCAACCCTTCATTTCATTCTAGCTGGAAGAATTAACTTTGTTAAGATGAATATTCTTCCTGAGCTTCTTTTTTTATTTCAAAATATTCCAATATACATCAATAAATCATTTTTTATGCAATCAGATTCAATAATAACCTCATTTATTTGGAACTCAAAACATCCACATATTCAAAGAGCGACCCTACAAAGACCTAAGGCAGAAGTTGGCATGGGTCTACCCAACTTTCAGTTTTATAAATAGGCAGCAAACATACAAGCTATAAAAACCTGGACAGAAATAGATGAACATACACAGGCTTGGTCCGCAATAGAAGTAAAATCCTGCAGTACTTCTTTATATTCCCTGCTTTGTGCCCCAATAAATGCAAGTTATCGCCAATATACTAACAACCCAATTGTGCTTTACTCATTCAGAATATGGAACCAATGTAGAAAGCATTTTACGATGGAGAATCTTTTATCTGTGGCACCTCTGCAAGAGAACCACCTCTTTCAACCATTGCAAACATATGCAGTTTTTAATATCTGGAAAAGATTTGGGATTAAATTGCTTAGAGATCTTTATATAGACAGCATTTTTGCATCCCATGAACAATTACATTCCAAATTTAATTTCCAGCCACACATTTCTTTCACTATCATCAAATTAGGAAATTTGTTAAACAGAACCTGCCCGATTTTCCTCATCTTGCACCCTCCTCCATAAATAATGTTCAATAAATATTGCTCAATTTAAGGAATTTAGACACCGTCTCTGCAATATATAAAATTATTTTACAGTCCCTCCCCTTTTAAAGATCCAAGAGGACAATGGGAAAAACATCTCTTAATCAATATATCAGAAAAGGAGTGGAAAATAGCAATGCAGAGACTTCACTCGAGCTCCATATGTGCAAACTATACAATTATTCAACTCAAAATTATATGTCGCGCACATCTGTCTCGCCTAAAACTGTCCAAAATGTTTCTAGGGCAAGATCCAACCTGCGAACACTGCAATCAAGTCCCAGCCTCACTGGGTTACATGTTTTGGGCCTGCACCAAATTAGCATCATTTTGGAACAAAATTTTCAGTGTCTTTCAGACAGCTTTGGTGTCACAATCCCTCCTAACCCATTAACAGCTGTGTTTGGTGTTCTTCCAGATTGGTTTAAAGTGGAGAAGGACAAACAAACTGTGATTGCATTCACTACACTTTTGGCATGCAGACTTATTTTGCTAAACTGGAAGAATCCTAATTCTCCTCTTTTAAGTCAGTGGGAAACCAATGTTTTATACTATTTGAAATTGGAAAAAATCAAATATTCAGTTAGAGGATTTGTACGGAATTTTTTCAAAACCTGGCAGGATCTAATCAATAATATTTTAGAATAAGTTCTTAAAGCACTGAGGAAGCAATTATCTCCGCATTTCTTTTTCTTCTCCATTCATCTCTATTGCCATATTAAACTATCAATTTAGGTATGTTTACAAGCCTTAAGTTTTACTTCGTTGGCCTCTCTCAGGGGTTGGGGGTGACTTGTTTTTCAATCCTATTTTTTTGTACAAATATTACAATCAGCATCAATTTTTGGAATTTATTACTCATGCCTAATTGTTCACACAATATGGGCTGAATGCAATTAAAATGTCACTAGGTTGCTCTCTGGTAGAATGGAAGCCTACTACTTCTGGTATGCAGAATACATTTGCAAGAATGAGAGACAGCTGCAATGTGGTCAATGAAGGATAGCAGGTTATTAATCACAAACTGAGCTAGAGATAGTGCTCCCTCATACATGCTAAGATTCTAGCAGAGACCATGTGGTGAATAACAGGTACAGCTGGGTATCATAGGACTAACACGAGAACTAACACGATGATAGGACCTAATGAGTAAGTGTACAAAAAGAAGAGAAGACCCAGTATGATTCATTGGGACTCCCTTATCAAGTCAAAGTGAAAGCGAACTTTATTGTCATTTCAACCATATACAAGTATACAGACAGATGAAATTGAGAAGCTCAGGGTCCATCCACAGTTTAACAGCAAGAAGTGCAAATAAAAAATTTAATTTAAACTAAAAATAGAATTTAAATTAAAATTTTAAATTAAAATTAAAACACAGACAAGACAAAGAAGTAGCAGCAATATTGACGTGTAGTAAGCAATATGAACATTGATGCAATGTATGGTATTATGCAATCTAGATACATAAATATAATCAATATATATGTAATATAATAAATAATAGATATAGATAATACAGAAATTAACAGTGTATGATAATAGTTGTTTAAGACATATGTAAACAACGACAGGTCAGAATGTTTCACAGCAGAAGGATATCAAAGAATGTCAAAGTGCAGTGTGCAAAATACTTAAAGGTCAGTATGAGATTTTCAGTTCTTTTCTACATGCACACTAGTCTTTGCAGGAAAGTGTTTTTAGAGGTTAAGGCAATGTGGGAGATCCCAGGGGACAGCATGGTACTAAGGTGTCTGACAGCTTGGGGGTAAAAACTATCCTGCAGCCTGTCAGATCTGGCTCTGATGCTGCAGTATCTTCTCTTGGATGGCAGAAGTGTGAAAAGTCCATGTGAGGGGTGTAAGGGGTCATTCACAATGCTGTAGGCTGAGAGGCACCCCAATAATGTTCTCTGCTGTCTTCACTATCCTTTGCAGGTGCTTGCGGTCGGATATGTTGCAGTTGCCATACCAGATAGTGATGCAGCTGGTCAGAACACTCTCAATGGTGCCTCTGTAGAACATGGTGAGGATGGAAGGGGGAAGACTTGCTTGCTTCAGCCGCCTCAGGAAGTGTAGCCTCTGCTGGGCTTTCTTGATTAGTGATGAGGTGTTATGCGTCCATGTAAGTTCCTCAGTTATGTGCACATTGAGGAACTGGTACTCCTAACAGTCTTCACATCAAAACCATTGATACTGAGTGGGATGTGGGCAGGATATGATTTTCTGAAGTCCACAATTATCTCTTTTGTCTTGTCGAGATTGAGGGATAGATTGTTGTCTTCGCACCATGCGGACAGCCGTTCCACCTCATCTCTGTATGCTGTTTCATCATCCCTACTTATCAGTCCCAGCACCGTCATATCATCCACAAACTTGATGATGTTGTTGTTGTTGGACGTGGCTGTGTAGTCGTGAGTCAGTAGGGTGAAGAGCACAGGACTAAGCACACAGCCCCGCAGCACTCCAGTGCTCAGTGTGATGATGCCTCTCTGTCAAGAAGTCCAGGATCCAATTGCAGAGGGTGGTGTTCAGGCCCAACCTACTCGCTTTTACAACCAGCTTTTGAGGAATGATTATGTTGAAGGTGTAGCTAAAGTCCTTATGCTTGCTTGTTGCAACTTTAATGTCTCCCCTCACTAGAACACATGGTAGGATTTACACCATATCAATGCTAAGGTCAGAGAGGGCGGCAAGGGATAAGATTGTTAAATGTATTTATTGAAGGCTTTAAATCTATCAAGTTAGTTTTACGCTTAATGATTTAAAAGGTAAACATATTTTCAGTTTCATAATAATTTAAATAAAAAGTTTCAAAATAATTTTGGCATCACGTTTTTTAAGTTACAAGCCATCAGCCTTGGAAGAGTGTCAACCACAAATTTTTAGTTTACCCTTCTGAGTGTCTTCTATCGGGGTACTTACATCTAATTTAAGTGCCACAAGCCATAGCTTGCAAGTGTCTGGATTACTGTAAGGAGGTTGATGGCAACTGCAGTACAGTCAAACCAATTTTTCATTTTATTTTTATATATTGGATATGCAGATTTTTTAATGAGTTTATCTGAAAAGCAATGTAGTGCAAAAAAGCTACAGATGTATGTTTTAGCCACCTTGAATTCCAGTGCTTTCAGTTTGCACCATAGCTTCTTTACACTGACTGTTGTTTGCATGAAAATTCTACCCATGCAAGCTGCTTTGAACAGAGAAGAAAATATGCATCCCGCTCTCTGAAAACCAAGTGCCAGGAAAACGTGATAAAAATGAATTACTTTTTCTTGTCTACTTGCATAAACTTACCTCTGAAATGCAGAGGCATGTTTTGTACAGTTGCCACCTTTGCTGCTTTAAAGTGGAAATACTGAGGCTCTAAGGCTTTTGGTTCGTCTTTTTACTGGCGCTCAATTGCCTGGCACTGTATGCCACTGTTGGAAACTTTAAATTTCTAATTTATAAATTATGATTCACTTAGCCACACCAGTTTCTGAGATAAATGAATATATGTCCAGAATGTGAAAAAATAATGGCTATTTTTGAAGTCAGACTTCTTTATTTACAGGCTCTAGTCTGATCTTGTTTGTTTTTGTAAGTTCCTGCTTTTTGACCTAGGGTATTTGTTTTTCTCTTAATTCTGTTTATTTAAGTTGTGTGATTCAAGAAAAAAAGTTAATCAATGATCCAGCTGTCAAAGCTTTTTGATTCAAGAGACCATTGTAGGCAAGAAACCTATTGTTTGAGATCCTGTAAACAGTGCCTGTTGACGTATACTTACTGTTTATAGCTGGACAAACAATTAAAACTATAATAAGAAAGGTTTATTATATGACTTCTAAGTTCTCACATGATCTGGTAAATGATCCTGGCACACACTGTTATTTTTGTTAAGATATTAAAAGCTGCACATCCTCTTTCTGACACATTAACACAGACAAATCATTTATCAGAAGTGTGCCAAGAAACACTACTGGAGGTCCTTTATAACAACAGCAATATCCTGCATAGTGCCTCACCATGACTATGACTGCCAAGTGAGAAGTTTTCTTTCTTACTTTCTCTACCTTTTTAGCCATTCTGGTGTGTGTTCAGACCGTGGTGTGTTTATACTGTATATCTATCTATCTAAAACCAGACATTTGAATTATAACTTGAAAGAGTTAATTCTTCAAGGTATAAAAATTATCTTCTTGTATAACTTTTGTCTAATTCTTAGATAAAATGCAACTACAGTGTAATACTAATGTTGATACTTAATTGATTTGTACAGAGTGATTAACCCAAATTTAATTACGTGTTATATGGTTTTATATACTCCAACATTGCACCTTGTCAGAGAAGAAAAGATTAACTGCTTTAATCCATAGCAATTAATGCATAATTTAAAAATTCTGATATCCATATTCTGCTGTTCAGAATGCAATTACTAGTAAATACTCCCTTCTTATTTCCCAGAAGAGAAGAACTTGCTACTGTAAGCTCAGATATTAATTACATGCCTAAGTCATCCAATATATTTTATAATTAAAAAAGATTTATTCCTGTTGAATTAAATAATTAACACGATTGTGCATAATAAATGTGTCACATTTAGTTTAGCATGTGCTGTATGTGTCATGCAAAAGCAAAATTTTAAATTTGACTTATTGTAATAATAATGCTTAATAATAAAATGTAATATTCAAATGTGTTAAACTCATGGTTTTATACAATACTTACACTGTACATAAGAATAAAATTAAGGTAAAGTTTTTTTGGATAGTGTTTAAACATTTAATAATTTGTTTTGGTGCTTTCTTTGCATTTTGGATGATGCATTACCATCACAAAATGCCTGCGCAGAACAGAGAACTTTGTTCAAATTTTGCTACTGTCTGTCAGGGAAAAGTTTAATTTTATGAAAGAAAAAAGATATAAAATGTTCTTAGTTCAAGAAAAATTAAAAATGGGAAAGAAAAAAAAGGTTTTGTTTGGAGTGAAAAAGAGTGGTAATAATTTTCACTTTTTCCTCACACAAACACAACTCAGTTGTCGGTTTTGAATTCTGATTGGACCGCAAATAATGGCTCTATATTTCTTAAAGAAGTTATGATAGCGAGTTAAATTAGAGCATCAGAACTATTGTATTGAAAAGGCGATAAAAAATGGAAGAAAATAAAGGGCCACGAAATTAAAATAAATTAATTGCAGGTCTGAAACAAACAAAAGATTTAGCCAAAAAGTCTTCAGTATAAAACAAAAAAACAGGCAAAACACATTTTTTCCCTACACAATCCAAAATTTTAGAGAACTGAAGTACCATGATGTCATCTCATATAGGTGGAGCATTATGCTGGCATATGTTACATGACTTCCTTGTCACATGACAGGCTATAGGGCTGTTGACACCAGCAAAGAAACAGAAGCAACAAAAAATATGGTGGTGTACGCTACGAACAAAATGGCAGAATGAAAATAAGAAAATATGATAAAAATTAAAAAACATGTACAAAATAAACAAATAGACACAAATACAGTACAAAATATAAATAAAGTCAATGTGTGTAAAAAAACCCTCTAATTGTAACATCTGTGATGTCGTCTGTTTGAAGTGTTTGTTTTCTTCTCTTCCATTAGCATCTGATCCAATCTCAATTATAATGCTAATTATGTTCATAAAACAATGGTGTATTTCTATTTTTCATTGACATTATTTGGTATTAGTGTGAATTTAATGTAATTTGCATGTTAATATATGTAAATATGGTACTGTTTAACAGTTTGACATTAATGAATGAATACAAAAATTAACAAGATTATGGATTTAGCTTTTTGTTAACATGTTTGCTTTTATATGACTTTCCACAGTTTCTGTATTGTTGGCCATCTTTATTTGTTCCTGAGATTTAACATGGTAATGATCTTGGGATGACATGAGTCTTGTGATACTCATGAGTATGAATGTGATATCCCACTGACCACTTTCCCTCACTGTAAACTGAGCCTGGCTAATGTAGGAAGTGTTGTACTGTACATCAGGGCCAAGGTACAGATCAGGAAAGAGATATTACAACAAAAGTGCCTAGGGAGCACCATCACTAACACACGGAAATGGGAAATACAAGGCACCTCCATCACCAAAAAAAGCACAGATAAAAACTGTTTTTCTTATGTCAGTTTAAGAAGATGAACATCTCACAATGCATCATGGTGAACATCTACCTTGCGATTCTTGAGAGTGTTGTGACATCCTCCATCACAATCTGGTTCCCTGCTGCCTCATTTGTCTCTTTGACTTAGCTGAGAAGATCATTGGCTGTCAGCTCCCATCTTTGAGGAACCTTTTCTCTGCCAGGACAATGATGGGAGCAGGTAAGATTACTGTTGATTCCACCCACCCAGTTAATCACGTTTTTACCAAACTGCAGTCATGGAGGTGGTATAAGTCCATCATCACAAAGACTACATGCCACATGCCTTCTGCACAGCTTCTTAATAAACTCACATAGCATCTCGTATACATCACCAATCACCCCAGTGAAATCCCTCATGCTAGTTAATTTTTCTCTGGCCATTTCTCTCTTCTATTTGCACTGAGTTGAAAAATCTGAACTGCAATCTATAGTTGGTTTATACAATCAATATTTGTTTTGGCACTGCATCAAGTATTGGTACATCTTTTGCCCATAAGGATATTTTCCCAACTGTCAAGATACACTTCATGAGTTAAGCTGTTCACAGTCAATAACTTGCTTTTGCATAACATCAGATTTTCAGTCTGATTTTGCTCTTCCATGTTGTCTGTACATTATTGTTGCACATTGTAGCCATTCAACTTCATTACTCTTAGATAAACTGGTTACTTGAACACATTTAGGGATTGAGTGGTTGCTTGAATATGTTTTAGTCATGGTGTGTCAGTAAAATTCTGATTCCAATTGGCTTCTTATGGTAAGTGTATTAATTACACTGGGCCCAGTAATAATGTTGTCATTCTTTGTTGACATTGTACCACAACCAAATATGGTATGTTGCAAATACTGGCAATAAAGTGTTCTGAATTAACTTTTGTTAGGATCTGATTGTTTGTTTGGGCTTGTTTCTGTTTTCCCATTTGCTTCCTGGTTAGTTTGACTGCATGAGAAAATTACTGTGTCGATGCATAAATCTTAATATAATATTAACAGGTCCCAATTTCCTTTAAAGTCTAACATATCTTCATTCACTTTGTTATTCTGTACTTTGAAAAAATCTGAAAAATATCACACTCAGTCCGTGACATCATAAGGAAAGTAACCTTATGCTGAAAGGCACACAATTTCACATTTTAAACGATGAACAAGTTTTTACATGCAAGCACAAAGGATTCTGCTTCTGCTTTTGTGAATGAGAGAGGAAGGATTTTTTTTTTATTCAAAGAAGGGATTTTTACAGTTTTTCATGTACTTTCTGATAAATATCAGAGAATGAGTTTAAAGCTGACTGGCTGAAGGTAAATGATTGGTATAACAGAAATCCTACAATATCAGATTGTATATCAAATTATACATGATTTTGCAGTATGCCATATAAAAAAACAACATTTAAATATTAAGCAGAAAAAATACATTATTTGTATCTCTATGTACTTATAAGAATAAAAATATTCTTGCCTACATTATTCATTGTTATCTTTTATTATCTATAAGCTTCTTCTTTATGTTATTGTTTTGTTTTGGTGTGGTGGAATTGCATTAAGCATTTTGTTTGCTTTATAATAAAATGAGTTAATGATGACTCTAAAAATTTTTTTTATTAATTTATTTTTGCTGAGCACGTGTATGAGAAGTTTCTGAAGCTATTAACAGAATATTTTTTTTAATAAACCTTATTTCATAAACTGCTAAACATTCATTGCTTTAATGACTACTGTATAGGGTAGCTACATCAGGAAAGAAAATGTGAAGATTAGAACAAGTATTTCAACACAAAGTCTAGAATTTCACTGTTACATTTTTAGTCTGTGCAGCATAATGTAAGTGAATTATCATTAATTCTCAAAGGTCTCTCCTCATAGGATGCTGTTTATCCTACCATAATATAATGTAACGGGTTTATTTTGATCTAAATTGTATCTACATGCACAAGGAATTTAATTCAGTCTGCCAAAATGCATGTCTTTACGTTTTGCAGGTGCACCCATGTGCACTATATTAATGTGCATAATGTGCGGAATAAATGTGCTAATGTCAGCCAAGTATAGCATGGAAATCAAAGCATATACTCTGTTTTGCATTTTGTTGTAATGCGTGCACTGTTTTTTCCTGTACAATTTTTCTTTACCCCAAAATAGATGTTTCACTATTCACTATATTACGCTGCTTGCTTAAAACTAATATTAAATTACTTTTTTTTATCCATTAGGTAATGTGTTTGATACTGACAATTTCATGGTAGATGCAAGGGATAATTTTTACTAGAGGAAGAGTTACAAAGTTGCAATGGAATATTAGTTGATGAAAATATATATGTCACATACTGTAAATCTAGTTACTGCCTTGTTATTGACTTAGAGTGAAGTTATTTTTTAAAGGCAGACAAATAGTAAAAGTGGATGTTCTCTGCTATCATTTTATAAACATTAGCCCACTGCCTTGGATGCAAATGAGTTGACGTTCTGCACAGGTTTAGTCAGAATTCCGTTTAGTAAAAATAGCCATAAGTTTCAGAAAATTACTGAGCATTATTTTGATCCTGCATTCTACAGTGTAATTGGTACAATAGAGTGCACCCACTAACTAATGGAAACACCAAATGGTAATTAATGTAATTACATTTAGCAAAAATGTTATCCAGGTTATATTTAATGCTCAGCTAAGTACAGAATTTTTGTTTTTTATTAATTTTATTGCAATCCATACAAAGCAATCAAGTTTTTATAAAAAGGAAAATTTAGTTAAGAACAGATCGATGCCCACCCCTAAGAGAGAGAGCAAGCCAAAAGGCATAAAATTTAAGGCTTGTAAACATACCTAAATTAATAAATTCTCTGTGCTTCATGACCTTATTTTAAAATGTTACTGATTAGCTCCTGCCATGTTTTGAAAAAAGTCTGTACAGATCCTCTGAGTATTAGATTTTTTTCCAATTTCAAATGATATAACACATCGGTTTCCCACTGACTTACAAGAGGAGAGTTTGGGTTCTTCCAGTTTATCAGAATAAGTGTGCGTGCCAAAAGTGTAGTGAATGCAATCACAATTTGTTTGTCTTTCTCCACTTTAAGCCCCTCTGGAAGAA
Organism: Polypterus senegalus; assembly: GCF_016835505.1. Lineage (NCBI taxonomy): Eukaryota > Metazoa > Chordata > Cladistia > Polypteriformes > Polypteridae > Polypterus > Polypterus senegalus. The sequence continues at coordinate 57,813,676 of NC_053160.1, forward strand.
CCCCAAACACAGCTGTTAATGGGTTAGGAGGGATTGTGAGTCCAAGGCTGTCTAAAAGGTAATTAAAAATTTTGGTCCACAATAATGTTAATTTGGTGCAGGCCCAGAACATGTGACCCAGTGAGGCTGGGACTTGGCTGCAACGTTCGCAGGTTGGATCATGCCCTGGAAACATTTTGGAGAGTTTTAGTCGAGACAGATGTGCTCGATATATAATTTTAAGTTGTATAATTGTATGCTTTGCGCATATGGAGCTCGAGTGAATTCTCTGCATTGCTACTTTCTTTGAAAGGGCGGGATTGTAAAATGATTTTATATATTGTAGAGATGGAGTCTTAAGTCCTTGAGATTGAGCAATATTTTTTCCAGCATGGATGAGGGGGCAAGATGAGGAAAATCTGGAAGGTTCTGTTTAACAAAGTTCCTGATTTGAAGATAGTGAAAGAAATGTGTAGCTGGAATGTTAAATTTGGAATGTAATTGTTCATAGGATGCAAAGACGTTGTCTATAAAAAGATCTCTAAGCAAGTAAATTCCAAATTTTTTTCCGATATTAAAAACTGCATATGTTTGTGAAGGTTGAAAGAGGTGGTTCTCTTGCAGAGATGCCACAGATAGAAGCTTCTCCCTCTTAAAATGCTTTCTACATTGGTTCCAGATTCTAAGTGAGTGGAGCTTGAGTTAGCCTGACAATTCATTTCAGGCTCATTGAGTTCCACGAACAAAATTCAGGTGTATTTAATCTCCGCTAATACAAGCCAAGCTTGATAAGCGAGGCTTGTGCGCGTCCGCGCGATATAAAAGGCAGCCTTGTTAATCGATGCTGGATAAGTAAGAATGGGAACCAAGGAAAGAGCTGCGTTTTTTTTGCAGGCGGAGCAAGAATTATTATTACAAGCCTATGAGGACTACAAAGCTATAATAACTAGAAAGGGGAACACGAGCTGTATTATCAAAGCTCGTGAGGCTGCATGGCAGAAAATAGCTGACAAGTTAAATGCGTAAGAACATGATTTTAGTAACTTTTGTGTTAAGGATGTCAAACTATTTAACAACTAAATGAGAACAGTTTCAAGCCTTCAAAATGTATAGTCATTAAAATTTCCTTTTACATATGCATTTTGTTACCAGTTGTAAGGTACTTTAAGGTTATTTTAACACATTGATAAACAGGACAGCATGTTAATTATATGGGTTCATCTTGGATAAAAAGTGATATATAATTGTAATTATTAATATAGTTAATTAATTAATTATAATGCTTGGTTTCAGGAGCAACATGAGTGGAACGAAAAGGTCCTGGCAGCAAGTGAAGATTAAATACAAAAATATTCTTCAGAATGGTAAAAAGTAAATCTAATTTAGAACTACATTTTTAAAGAATTAATTTAAAGGCCACTTTTGCATTGTATAATTTAGCCACCAAAAAGAGAGCTGCGGCTGCTGCAACCGGTGGGGGCCCACCTCCAGCAGCCTGTACCCCAGCCGAGGTGATGGCCCTTACACAGAACTATGCACGGCCTATTATTGAGGGGATTGAGGGAGGAACATCCTCAGATGTTCTTCCTTCTAGTAATATGCAATCATATGTTAAAGGTATGGTAGGTCTTTACTCTGTTTCTCCTCTCTGCCTTGCTTTCTGTTAAATGTCTTAAACAAATATTGTAATGCATTACAGTAGTGGATGGTGTCTTGACCCTCTTGGATCCTGAACAACAGTCATTAGAATCTGTTGTGAGTATTGTATTTAATCATATACTTTAATACACTGCAATAACTGTGGGTTTTATATTTAATGTTTCAGTCCAATGCTTTTATCTGCTGCTAATTCTGTCATGTATTGTGGTTTTTGTTCACTTAAGTTTATTCTGTAAGTTAAGCCCCGCTTCTAATGGAAATAGCTTTACTTGTACTGTTAACACTTGTAGTCAGGCATTGTACAGCAATAAGCATACCACTGCATGTCGTACTTTGTGTGTGACAAGTTGAATTTGATTGCATTGTGGCCATGGTAAATATAACCAAAAAATGTTCCCTTTTTGCAGATCGCGGGGCCATCCACGACACAGGAGGATGAGGAAACTGTTTCTGTTTGCTCAGAAATGCTAGCCGTATGAACTTTAAACTATTTTGCAGTGAATAACATTTGTCTCTTCCTTATAAACCCATGCAGTATTTGCTGTGTACAGGAGTCTGAAGACCCAGGTGGGCAACGCTCTCAGCCCTCATCAGCACAGCCCACATGTACTCAAAGACCGTCAAAGGAAGAAGGTAAGTAATAAACTGCTTAATGTAATTAATAAGAATGAATGAATAATTATTTTTCCTTCTAATGAGACAGATATCCGTGCTATTTACAAGAGGTATTTGATCTAGGAAATAGAAGTCCGAAAAGCAGACCTCGAATATAGACACCTGAAAATATAAAAACTGAAGCTTGAAATTAAAAAATTGGAGAGAGATGTAAGTGGTTACCATCACTTTATTGTCTACATTTAGTGTTCACTGTTGTAAATGCTTCCCCCTTCCCCCAACAGGATATGAAAGATTAAATAAAAATGAAGAAATGTCTCTAATTGTTCTTTGTTGGGGAAAAAAAATAAATAAATGAAATTTGCAACAGAATCAACCAAAATATGTGTTTGCGTACACATCTCTCACAGCTCTACCGTCCATGTGGTCTTCCACTGCTAGGCCCTCTTCCCATTGCTCATCCTGCGTCATTATTGGCATACGCTCCTGCTGCAGTATTGCCACATTATGCAAAACTGCACAGGCTACTACAATGTCACACGCTCTGTCTGGTGTAACTCTGAGATGCCGCAGGCAGTTAAACCTGGATTTTAACTGTCCAAATGTCATTTCAATGCGTGCCCTTGTCTTACAATGCGCATGGTTGAAATGTCTTTCTGCTTGTGTTGCAGGATCTGTATATGGTGTGAGAAGAAACGGTAGACATGGGTATCCTCTGTCACCAAACAGCACACCAGGAAAAATTCCTATAATGGAAAGTAGACACATTAGACTGTAGTATAATAAACTATAGTATATTTGTGAATTTTAGTTGACTTGCCTTGTCTGAGGCTTTGAGCCAGTGAAGACTTCATGAAAAATTCTGGCATCATGTACTGATCCTGGCCATTTTGCCACAATGTTTGAAATTAGATGTTCAGCAGTGCATACTATCTGAAACGTTTTAGGAAATGGTAATGACATACATTGCTAATATTGGACGACTACACTTTCACCTCTTGTATATAAATATAAGATATTATCAGTACTTACCTGTACATTAATACTGTGATATGATTTGCGGTTTATGTAATCAGGCTCTGTTGGACCTGCTGGAGCCTTTATCCTCACGTGTGTACAGTCAATGGCTCCAATGACGTTAGGAAAGCCTGACAAATTAAATTCAGTTACTTATCAGGTAATGATTTATGTGCTGTAAATGAGTAGATGTTTAAAGATTAAGCACCATTAATTCCAAAGAAAGTTTCCTTAATGGCAAGAATTCCTCGGTGGCCAGGAAAGGTAATGAATATATTTAAAAAGGACTTTAATGCAACGCAAACCTTCCTGATTTCACATCACAATGTAGCTTTGCTTAAATGTTCAGCATCCCCCACACTGTACAGAAATGAACCACTGGCAAAATAACGCAAAGCGATACACAAAGACTGTGCAACCGTAAGGGCTTTAGAGCGACGTGTGTTTTTAGAAATGTAAGGTTCCAATAACTGACACAAATATGCAATACTGTGTCTACTAAATCTATAGCGCTCGTATAAATAATCATCTGCAAAATGCAACGGATATATCCTGGGCCGAAGTAATTGTGGAACCTGTTGCCTTAAAGCTCTACGAATGAGCCTCGCTCCCTCATCAACTGGATTATGAATAAATGGGCACGCCATGGTTATTCATGTAAAAGCCTTCAATGCACTCCTTGTCATTTTATACTTTCTAAGTAATTAGAATCGCCTGCATGTAATCTGTAATAATTTTACATTGGAGGGTCGATGTGTGCGAAAGAGGGAAAGAACAGCAGCAGAATAATCCCAGCCCCGCAGAATGTCGTGCTGTGACATCACATGGGTTGTCCCATCATATTCATCAAGCTAAGCTAAGCTTCACAACTAACCTGCCACGGAGCAGGCTTGTCCAAGAGCATATGTTGACATAGTAATTAAGCGGAGCTTCAGGTTATCCTCGTTCGTGGAACCGAATTTGGAGAAATTAAACCGGGATTATCGAAATAAACCTGGATTTTGAGGTTAGCTCGCTTCATGGAACAGCCCCCAGAGATCTTTTGAAATTCTGTGAGTGCTGTTAAGTCTGCAGGCACAGAATTTTCTGGGTCCGATATATACAGTACCATATCATCTGCATATAATGAGATTTTCTGTTCCAGTCCTTCTCTGCTAATCCCCTTTATCTGATCAGTATTTCAACAATGTATTGTCAGTGGTTCAATGGCAATCGCAAACAGCAGCGGTGATAAGGGGCATCCTTGTCTAGTGCCACATTCTAGTTTAAAGTAGTCTGAGCAAATGTTGTTGATGCAAACTGAAGCTTCTGGGTTAGTATACAGTAATTTAATCCATGCACAAATGTTCGGGCCAAACCCAAACTTCTCCAATGTAGTAAAAAGGTATTTCCATTCAATCATGTTGAATGCTTTTTCTGCATCCAATGATAATAATATTTCTGGGGTGTTTGATTTAGTTGGTGAGTATATTACATTAAACAGGCGTCGAAGATTTGAAGATAAGTGTCGGCCCCTAATAAATCCAGTTTGGTCTTGTGATATTACGAGGGGAGCACTTTCTCCATCCTTCTAGCTATGATTTTAGAGAGTATTTTAACGTCGTTATTCAGAAGTGAAATTGGTCTGTATGATGCACATTGTAATAAGTCCTTATTTTGTTTTGGAAAACAGTGATTAGTGCTTGGCGAAAGGTTTGAGGAAGAGATTGGTTATCTCTGGCTTCTGTAAATGTTGCTAATAGGAGGGAGCTAGCTGAGAGGAGAATTTCTTGTAAAATTCTGCAGGGTAGCCATCAGGGCCTGCTGCTTTCCCGCCTTGGAGTGACTTTATAGCATCTAGTAATTCTGATAATGCCAGAGGTTTATCAAGTTCCTCCACACTAAAAGCGTCTATTTGTGGTATCTGTAATGTATCCAGAAATGCATTAGATTGTGTATTGTCTTCTTTAAACTCAGTAGTATATAGGGATTTATAGTAGTCTCTGAAAGTGTGCATTATATTTTTGTGTTCGACGATTTTATCTCCGTTCGTGTTGGTGATTACCGAGATTGCGTTGCGCACTTCTTGCTTGTGAATTTGTTGAGCTAAAAGCTTATTAGCTTTCTCTCCATGTTCATAATAATGATGTCTGGATTTGTAGATTAGTTGTTCAGTTTCTTTAGTTGTCAAGAGGTTTAATTCTGAATGTAGAGCCTGCCTCCTCCTATGTAGAGTCTCGCTTGGTAGTCTGGAGTGTTCTTCATCTATTTTAGTAATTTCGCTCGATCTCTGGTACTTTCTTGGCTTCGGATTTATTTCTGTGGGAAAGATATGAGATAATCTGTCCTCTTAAGAAGGCCTTAAGAGTTTCCCAGAGTATTCCTGCAGAGATCTCGGGGATGTATTTGTCTCTAGAAAGAATTTGATTTGTTTGGATATAAATTCAGTACAATTCTCGTCAGCTAATAGAAGCGGGTTGAGGCCATCTGGGGTGAGTGTATGGGGCTTAGTAATTTTAGCTCCAAGATCATAGGTGCATGGTCAGAAATAACAATAGCATCGTATTTGCAAGATTTAATCATAGGCAAGAAGTTATTGTCTATAAAGAAGTAATCAATCCTTGAGTAGCAATGATGTACTGGTGAGTAGAAAGAATATGTTCTTGAATTTGGGTTTAAAAACCTCCAGGGGTCTGATAAGTTGTGATCAGTTATAAACTTTGTAATTATCTTTGCGGTGTTAGATGCCATTCCCCCTGTGGAGGAAGTCCTATCTAAAAGTGGATTTAGAACACAATTAAAGTCCCCAGCCATTATAACTTTATGAGTGTTCAGATTGGGAATGGATGCAAATAAATTTTGTATAAATTCCTTATCATCAACATTAGGTGCATAAACATTTATCAAAATCATTTTACAGTTAGATAAGTCTCCCATGACCATTACATATCTCCCTTCAGGATCCAATACTACATCTGATGCTACAAATGGTACTGTTCTATGTATGAGAATTCCCACACCTCTAGTTTTCTTTGTAAAACTAGAATGGAACATTTGGCCAGTCCAGTCTTTTTGCAGCTGGAACTGATCCTTGCTTAGTAAGTGGGTCTCCTGTAAAAATACTATTTTAGCATTTAGACCTGTTAGGTGAGAAAGTACTTTCTTTCTCTTTAATTCGTGATTCAGGCCTTTAACATTCCAGCTTACGAAGTTAACTGTCCCATCATGGAGACACTGATTCCGAGTAAGTACAGAATTTTTTGACCAAATACCTTATGCTATAAAATCAGTGGATGAAAGAAAAGATAAAACAGATGGTTAGATCAATAAAGAAAAAAATACATCCATACAATCATTATTATTATTATTAGTCTATAGCAGCCCAGGGTATATAACTATAAGGTGGTGTATGGCATACATCAGTACACTGGCATATTTCAAAATGATATACTTTTACTTTTTATATTGTTTTATTATAATTACAATGGGGCAAAGCCCCCTGTTCGCTTCACTCAAACACCACCCAAACCCCCTCATTGTGAAGGGGGCGGCTGAACGCACTCTAAGGAGATGCGGACGGATCAGCTGCTGGCTTGCTGCTACTGAGCTGCGTGTTCTGTTTGTCATGCTGCGCGTCTATCATTTAAAAGCCTGTACAGCAGCTGTCCATTAAGCCAGCTGCTGCTTGTGCCATTAGGCGTGATCAGCATGTCGCGCTGCGTGACGGTCATTTAAAAGTCTTTACAGCAGCTGCTGGTGCCATGCTGTATGATTTGCATGTCGTGCTGCGTGACAATCATTTAAAAACCTGTACAGCAGCTGTCCTTTTTTCTCACTTCCTCATCTCATGGGACTTTAAAGTGTCTCCGAGGAATTGTTTGTAAGTAGGGCGTGACGTGCAAGTAGCATTGTACTATTCCTGAGATGAAACTGAATCCTTACTTTCCTTGTTTGGAGACCGGAGAGGGCCCTGAACGTGGAGAAGACAGTATAAACAAGCAGTCAAACCCTTTGAAGCTGTTGGGCGGAAGATTATGTCATCCATCCGGAAAACCCTTTCAGCATGGTGACGAAAGATGGCAGACTGTGTTTATCAAGACTCCCACACCTTGATAAAGTCTGTCATAAGCTTCCCATCTTTAATCACCAAAAACCGTCAGTAAAGTAAGCTAAAGTATATCTTTTTCTCATGTGATCTTTGTACCGCTATAATCACGATGGGAGGGATATCGCCTTTTCTGTCATATTTCTATGTTTTTTGGTTACTTAACATGTCGCAATTTCAAAAGAACACATTTCCGGAGAACTAATGCCTCCTAAGGAAACAAAATTACATAACCCTTCAACCCAACAAGCAAAGGGGATGCATAAAACTAATGTATAAAAGACAATATTATAGACCATCACTTTAAATAAACAGTCACTATATTTAAATGTTGGACTCCAAACCAAGACCTATTATCATTTGTTTTACTTAATTAAACTTCATATAGAATGCTAGGACTCATAATCTTTAATTCCAATGGTGTTATTGTCATTATTTAAAATTTAATGTAATGGTACATTGTGCCTTAAACAAAATTCCAAAAGTGAAAAGTTTCCTAAAGCCTTTTTTCAAAAGTTTATATTTGCCATTGAATATGATATGATGACATTGATGCCAGATGGTGCAGAAAAAAACTCAGCAGTGTGCATTATGAGCCTTTGTGTAGAATGAAAATACTGATATGGAGTAGGTCATGATGTCCTTTTTAGAAAAAGTCTGAATAGTTTTAGCCCAACTTTAGTTCTTTTAAAAGATAAAAAATAACATGGCATTAAAATTACAATCTTGTTTGACTTTGACACCTAGCAATTTATGGAATATACCATTGTATACATATAAATGTAACAGATTTAAAACAACTATAAATGTTTACCTTGTTCTTTTAAGATGCATTTGCATATAACACAAAAAATTCCTACTGAGATCGTCACATCTGTCTGTCTGTCACAAAGTCACACTTGGAATACTAGCTGATTTCTTCTGCTGTCTGAGGAAAGATAATTGTAAATATAAAAGTTAAAAAAAATATATAAATGTCACTTCTGTAGAAAGGAATGTATAGGAAAGAAATGTTAACATTGCTCTGTAAGCCGGGGTCAACAAGTATGGACTCAGTATGTTCAATACATTACACTAAAAACAACCTCCCAACCACGATATCTACATCCTGGTCAAAAAAGGTCAGAATTTTATCTTGAGACATGCCGATATTAAGTCTTCTTCTGTTACATTGTCTTTTTCAGATTTGAACTGGAGTTATTCATAGACACTTCATAATCAACAGCTAGTAAAATGACATCAATAGATGAAACTTTTACATCACCTTAATTGTTATATGCTGCCTATGAATCTTTTTACAATTTGATCATAATAAGAGTGCCTCTCTGCAATATATCTTGTGATGTTTTCTCTTTAATATCGTTTTCGTAATGCATGGCACACTCGCAGATTGTAGTCACAGGACAAAGTGACTAGGTTTTCTGCATACCACAGTAGGTTAATTTTCAATTGCAAGGTATACTTTTGCATTTGGTTATCAGGTTAGAATATGAGAAAACAATTTTTTATTTTAATTAGAAGCACATAATCTATACTAATAAATGGCAAAGCCCTCACTGACTGACTCACTCACTCATCACTAATTCTTCAACTTCCCGTGTAGGTAGAAGGCTGAAATTTGGCAGGGTCATTCCTTACAGCTTATTTACAAAAGTTGGGCAGGGGTTCATTTCGAAATTCTACGCATAATGGTTATAACTGGAACCTATTTTTTCGTCCATATACTATAATAGACTTCTGCTCGATGGCCGTGGGAGGTGGAGTTACGCCTCCCACGTAATTAAGTGCCTGACCATATCAGCGGCAATCCAATAGAAACACTGTCGCTAAATATTCATGGGTGAAGGACTGTGCTTATGCGGACGAAGATGAGATGGTCAGGGTGGTGTTTGGCACAAACTCAGCGAAACTGCGAGAGAAACTTTTAAGTGCCGGGTCTTAGCTAACATTAAATACAGCCGTGGACATCGCACGAGATGGCACCAGCACAGCTGGGAACCTTCGATGCATGTACACCGGCGGCTCACGTGAACTGGCGCGGTGCACAGACAAAAGCAACAGTTCCAAAGAGTGCTGAACAAAAACCGAATTACACAATTGAGAAGGCAGCAAAAAAATATGAAGCGTGTGACACATACAAGCATATTCATAAGTGCAACTACTGCGGAAACAAAGCACACGGTGGAAAAAGTCATTGTCCCGCTAAAGGAAGACAGTGTAAAAAAAAAACCCGTGCATGCAGTGTGTCACGTCTCAGATAAAGAGGAAGACGAGTTGTTTATTGATGCAGTAAGAAATGAATCGATGAATGAAACCTGTTATCTTTAAAACGATTGACAAACACGGAATGTAACTTGAACACAACATATCCTACAAATACGAACCTGATTGAAAGAAATAATGATAATCAAATCCTTGATGACAGCAACACTCATAACACTCACAAAACAATTACTGTATATTGACAATCATGTTACGTTATTTTTAAAATGTTCCCTTTTCTTTCTCATACCTTTTTTAACACACTACTCCGCTGCAAACTACGGGTATATATATATATATATATATATATATATATATATATATATATATATATATATATATATATATATATATATATCCCGATCTACATACTCTCAAATAGACAAATCACACTCCGTGGCGCAATGGAAGAGGCTTTGCCTCTAGCGCCAACGTCCGAGGTTCCATTCCCGAGAGGGGGTGCACTAAGTATGTACGCCTGATGACCCCAAAATTAGGGTCAAACACGTGTCGCGTACTCTTTGCATTATTTCACAGTAAAACTATTTCAATATATATATACATACATATATATATACACACACATACATATATATCAGCGCTTCCCGATTCATTTTACCCTCGCATCCCCTTGGTTTGAGACATATGAAAAAATATGCGGTTAATGCAGAAAGACAGATCACCAATTGAAGCTTTATGAATAATGGATACTTTATTCGCCATCAATGATTGTTTTGGTAAAGCCATACTCAGTGTAATCATTAGATGAATGGTAAAAAAGTAAGAGCGAGGGGAGGGTGACTTATTGAGGCACGCAGGCGATGTAGTACGCGTCAACTCGATCTGAATTGCGCGATCACATTCGAAAAAATATATCTTTTTAAGTTCTATTTAGTCGACACAAATATCTTTGGTTGGAATGTAAGGCGATTTTACTCTTTACATTTCTATGGTGAAGAAAAATTTATGCAATGATGCCTACATTTAACTTACATTCCTACCAAAGACATTTCTGTCGACTAAATAAAAATTCCTTCTATTTAAAATTTAAACAGAACTTGAACAGATACGATAGTTCATAATATCTACGCAGACTTGCACGTAAGAGCGGGAGTCATTCGTTTTAACAAGCAGCGTATTGCACTGATACGAAATAGCCTGCCCATTTAATTATTTAGGAATGGATAAATAAAGATTTTGTACAAATGTTTTTCATCTTTCTTCCTTGATGGATTCTGGATTCACACCCCAAGACTATATATATATATATATGTGTATATGTATATATGTATGGATATGTGTATATATATAAATGTTTATATGTGTGTATATATATATATATGACAGCAACACTCATCACTCACAACAGTGACAAAACAATTACATTGACAGTCATGTTATGTTATTTTCAAAATGTTTCCTTTTCTTTTTCATTACTTTTTTAACACACTACTTCTCCGCTGCGAAGCGTGGGTATTTTGATAGTATTCCATAAAGTCAAGTCAAACTTAACAAAGCAAAACCCTGCCTAAGAGAAACAGATGAGAGCCAACAACCAAAGTTAACCTGTAAGAGTAATCTTTTCCCCAAAATGGAAGCCTATTCTAAAATGTTATTGCTTAGATCCTGCCAGGTTTTAAAGAAGTTTTGAACAGATTATCTAAGTGAGAATTTGATTTTTTCCCATTTCAAATAGTATATAACATCAGTTACCCACTAACTTAAAAGAGGTGGGTTAGGATTCTTCTAGTTGAGTAAAATAAGTCTACGTGTTAATAGTGTAGTAAAGGCAATTGCAGTTTGTTTGTCCTTCTCCACTTTAAACCCATCTGGGAGCCCACCAAACACAACTGTTAATGGATTAGGAGGCATTGTGATACCAAAGCTGTTTGATACGTATTTAAACATTTTTGTCTAGAATGATATTAATTTGGTGTACGCCCAAATCATGTGGCCCAGTGAAGCTGGAGTTTGATTGCAACATTTGCAGATTGGATCTTGCCCTGGAAACATTTTGAACAATTTTAAATGAGATAGGTGTGCATCATAAAAACTTTAAGTTGAATAATTGAATGCTTTGCACATATGGAGCTAGAGTGAATTCTGTGCATGGCTCCCTTCTAGTCCTGTTCTGCAATGTTGAGTAAGTGATCCTTTACCCACTGTACTCTGGGATCTTTAAAAGGAAGGGACTTTAAAATGGTTTCATATATTATAGAAATGGTGTCTTAGTGTTCAAGGCTGATCAATATCTCTCCTAGAATAGAAATGGGTGGGAAATGAGGAAAATTGGGCTGATTTTGTTTAGCAAAGTTTCTAATTTGAAGACAGTTCAAAAATTGTGTTGATGGGACACCAAATTTACAGTTGTAATTGTTTATAGGATGCAAAAACATAACACTATGTAACAAATTTTTACTTTTATTTTGTTCCTGGGTACAAATTGTGTTTTCCTAACCCGTTATGCCTAAAAAAAATAGAAAATAGCTGTTGTTCCACAAAAACTTTGCTTTTGTGATCAGGGCAATGATATTTTGAAATTTGAAGAGCGAGAAAGTATTCCGTGAAAGCATTTCGTAAGATGTGCAAGGCCTACTAGGCATACTTCGGCATGTCTGTCGGGGTTCAAGACAAGCCCAGGGCACCTCATTTCACATGCGAATATTGCAAGAAAACTCTTTAAGGTTGGTACAGGGGAGAAAACAAAGCCATGAAGTTTGCTATCCCGCGAATTTGGCGGCAACCGACCGACCACTCAAGCAACTGCTACTCCTGCATGGTGGATCCAACCAATTCACCAAGCTGCTGAACAGGATGGAGAAAATGGCTTGGAACAGTTTTGTTGCAGTGGTTTACGGCTTCCTGGGTAATCACAAGGCTAAAAACTATGTACAGTTGGTTCGGACTCTCATAAAGAATTACGCCAAAATGGGATGCAGAATGTCTCTCAAATATCGTTCACAGGTTGAATCATGCCCTGGAAACATTTTGGAGAGTTTTAGGCGAGACAGATGTGCTCGATATATAATTTTGAGTTGTATAATTGTATGCTTTGCGCATATGGAGCTCGAGTGAATTCTCTGCATTGCTACTTTCCACTCCTTTTCTGATATATTAATTGAGAGATCTTTTTCCTCTTGGATCTCTGAAAGGGAGGGATTGTAAAATGATTTTATATATTATAGAGATGGTGTCTAAGTCCTTGAGATTGAGCAATATTTTTTCCAGCATGGATGAGGGTGCAAGATGAGGAAAATCTGGAAGGTTCTGGAAAGATGGTAATTAATGCTTTGTGAAAAGTTTGAGGTAGAATTTTGTTTGATTTAGCTTCTATAAACATTGCTGATAATAGTGAAGCTAACTTATTTGAATTTTTTTATATAAAATTCCACTGGATAACCATCAGTGCTGGCTGCTTTCCCAGTTTGAACTGACTTTGTAGCATCTAGTAATTCTGAAAGTTTTGGAAGTATATCCAGTTCCAAAGCACTATCTGTGGTATCTGTAATAAATCAACAAACTTATTAGACTGTGTCTTCTTTAAACCAAGTAGAATATAAGGACTCATAGTGCACTCTAAATGTGTAATTTATATTTTATGCTCAATAATTTTATCTCCATCCATGTTCATAATTGCTGTTATTGCATTGCAGACTTCCTGACTTATCTGGGGACCTGGTGGATTCTAGATCTATTCTGGAAATTTCTCTGATTAACTCCAATGCTTTTTTGGTTTCCAGTTTATTTTTGTGATAAAGATATGAAATAAACTGTCCTCTTAAAATGCCTTCAGAATTTCCCAGAGTATACCTGCTGAGACCTCTGAGGATGCATTTGTCTCAAGAAAATAATCAATTTTCTTGGATATGAATTCTATGCAGTTCTCATCAGCTAATGACAGAGGGTTAAGGCAGATGCAAGATGAGTGTTCAGGAGGTATTAATTTAAGCTTCATGGTCAGAAGGGCATGAACAGAGATAACAATAATGTCATATTTACAAGATTTGATAGTGGGCAAAGAATTATTGTCTATGAGGAAACGATCGCATCTAGAGTAACAATGATGTACGGTGAGAAGAAACAGTATGTTCTTAGGTTAGGATTTAGAAACCTTCATGGAATTGATAACTTATGATCCATTACAATTTTCAACATTAGATTAGTGTCTCTGTAGCTGAGGATCTAACCAGATCTGGACTTAAAACTTCAGCCATTATAATTTTGTGGGGTAAATGCAAATACATTTTGGAAGAAATTTGTATCATCCATGTTAGGTGCATGTATATTAATCAAAATCACTTTAGTATTTGATAAATTGCCCGTTAACATGACATATCACCCTTCAGAATCAAATATTGCATCTGACACTACAAATGGAATAGTTCTGTGTATTATGATTCCCACACCCTAGTTTTATAAACAACTTTATTAAAAATGTCCATCCCTGATATTTATACTTTTCATTTCCTTGTTATATCAAAAAAGTTTAAACTTCAGGTAAAAAAAGGGCTAGCAGATGAAACAATGTCTTGAAGTCAAGCCAAGTTCATAACTGAGAAATCTGAATATTTATGACAAAGCCAAAACACTACAGCAAGAGCAAAGTCAAAAATCAAAACGAAAAGAGCCAAAATAAGACAAAACAAATATTAAAAAACGCACACAAAGTTTTGGTCTGTTTTAACAATCTGAGATGATCAAAAAATGCATTTTCCTGAGCTTTTTGCTGTCTTAAAGGTGACCGCATCTGCCACACATTACTGGTCATTTATACATGGCAAGATTTTAGCAACAAGCTAAATAACATCATAAATAAAACATTTACAATGGTGGCACATGTAACAAAGTAATTCTTACAATTAAAAAAATGAAATCAAAACTAAAAATAAATTTGTGCTACAAAACAAGCATAATGGAATGTAAAGAAATCCTAACAAAGTGCTAGGTAAGGTAAAAAAATCAGTCATCAGATCCATACCCACTGTAGTAGCTTCAGTAGTATTTATTCTCAAACCGGATGTTGCCCCTATCCTTGCCAATACCTGCACTGGGGCATCTTCTTACCCTTACTCAGAGGAGACATGCGGAATACACTTTGGGGAATACCATTGACTGAATCCATGCAAAACTGGAATATTTAAAATTCCAACACAAATCAACAGCAAGGATTCTGGATAAGGAATTATGAATCTATTCCAGCTGCTTATGTTTTGTATAGCTGTATATGCCACATGCACATTTCTTTTTTCTTTTAGTCAGGTAATTTCAATGTAGGCCAAGACAGATTGGATCCATAATTTACGCATTTCCTGTAAATTGATTTTTTTAATGTCAGCAGTCAAGTCCATACATTTAGTTTAATAACAAAATTAATGACTTTTTCTAAACAGATCTATACGTGAGAAACATGCTGTTATTTCCTTCCGTAGATACTTAATAAACATCAACAATAAAATGTTGCAAAAGCCATTGAAAAAAATGCATTTACTCATGACTGCATGGCCATGGTGCAGTATGGGTTTATTACGGAATGAGAAAAAAAATGAAACTACAAACTTGCAAAATATTTTAGAATGCAGAACTTTAACAGCAAGTTTTCTCTCCAGATTTTCCATTTTTTTGTGATTAACGGAAGCATCAAAAGATCTATATTCACATTTAATAACCTACCTTAGGATGTTTCACTTTTGATCCTCAACTGCAGTCTTTACATATCATATCAGAAATGTACTTATTCACGATAATTTTCAGTGGCATTGTATATTTCCTGTCTGTCAGGCCCCAAGTGCATACTTGGCCTTAGTGCCTCCTCAGTGCATTAGCATTTCACAGGTTCATACAGAACCCTACTTTACCCCAATTATTTTAGAGTTTTTGAAGAACTGTCAGCATACATTAGTCTTTGTAGCTGTGTGGACTCTGAAAAGTAGTTTTATATATTGACACTCAGTAATATTTTATTGATAAATTGAGAATAATATATTTCTTATTGGGACAGAGGGTGTATTAAAATAAATGGTAAAGTGTTCAATGTAGGTTATTATGTGAGAAAATAATAGGTTTGGTATATGGAATTTTATATTACGTGATTTTGTAGATTTTTGACAGTTGACAGAAATGTTTTTCCTATATCATAATCGGGCAAACAATATGAATCAAGTACTTAAAGAACTCAATTTTTGTGAGAATAGCAGTAGGATATTTAAAGGTGGTCTGGAATAGGGTCAGCTTCTGATAATGTAAGGCCTTGCAGTGAAGACATAAGACACCCTTAAAGTGACATTGTAAGGACATCACCATGACATGTCTAGTAAATGTGTGGGTTGTCCCAGAGGTTGACATAATTCCAGAGTATTAGGAATTGTGATCTGGGTGGAAGATTGAGGAAGATCAAACCCAACAATGGAGAGGACTGCCTGAAATTCAAATAAAAAGAAGATATCGCTTGTTAAAGTTTTGTCAGAGGAAGTACAAGACAGGAGTGACCGGAGCAAATGTAGGAGAAGCTCTGACACAGGAATTAATTCTGTGACTTGACCAGAAATTCTTCTGGGAAGACTTTTAAGACAGGTGAATGTAGAATACAAATGACACCTCTTGGCAATCACTTGTCTAGAAGAAGACAAAAGGGTCAGAGACACAGGAAATTAAGGTAATACACTGGTGTTCAGTATGTGAGCAAGTTGAGAGACCAGCCCACAAAAATTAGGAAAAGCAGACCTCTTTTAGGAAGGCCCAAGGTGGTAGTGGAAATTTACCTTACTCTCCGAATCCGTTAATCTCGACTACCCTTTTTTTAATCTTCTTTGTTATTTACTTACAAAATAAATCTCTTTTCTTAATCCTTTGGCATTGTTAGTGTTATTCTGAAGATACAACATGGTATTATTAAGCATAGTAGCATTTTAAAATGTTCCAAATGTTTTAAATGTATATTATTATACCAATTTTAAAAGTATATTAATTTTGAAATAATGAAGTTCTGTGTTATACTTTAAAGCAAGCCTAACACATTATAGTGTACTTTATCACTAATGATTAATTGAAAGTGCAGTGGGAATTCTGAATCCTTGATATAAATGATATTTTAATGTTTTTCTGTGCATTTCATCTCAAAAGTCTCAATGGGAATCCAATCTTAATGACATGAGATTAAAGCAATAAAATGACTCCAGGAGAGTTACTTAAGAACTTATATCATAAAAGTCAAATGCTGAAAAAACTCAGTCATTTTTTGTCCTACTGAATATTGTTATTATTTTCAATGATCATATGATTTTTAATGAGAAGCATGGTGTTGTAGGTCTGTAATTCAATAATCCAAAGTACATCCATAATCTCCTAATCTGCATGTTTTTGGACTATGAGAAGAAGCCTAGGTATTGTCAGGGTACAGTTTACATGCTCACTCTGTAGCTGTCTCTTACATCACAAAGACAGGAAGGGTGGTTTAATTGGTGAATGGAATAGTGATTAGTTTTGCTGCCATGTCTAGGGCAGATTCTGTCCTTACATTTAATGCTCCATAGATACTCTCTGCAACCCCATTTTTGGATTGAGCAGGTTTGAAAATGAGTAACTACATAGAAAACATTCTTCTTATAGATATTTCACATTTCTCTTTGATTTAAGAATGGTAAAAAAAGGTTTGAATTAATCATTTAGTCCAGTGCTTCTCAACCTCTTTGATGTCATGACCCACTTTTTCCTATTTAAGTGTCTTTGCGAACCAACAAGAAGGATAATTTTCACTTGGTGATTTGAGCACTATATAGCATAGGCATCATTTGGGGAAGAATTGAATGCGATCACTGGAGCAGTGAACCACCGCAACCCACATTGCAACACACCGCGACCCACTACCATTATAAACTATAGGAACTTGCAACCCACCTGCGGCAGCCCAAGACCCAAACATGGGTCGAGAACCAGTGGTTAAGAAACACTTATTTAGTCCAACAAAAATGAATTATTTTTATATGTCTATGCTATGTATAGCAATGTATAAAAAGTGTTGTAATTTCTACATGGTATGACCAAAATGTATGCAGATACCCTTAAATTTAAGTTTGCAATGTGCATGTTAATCACATCTGAATTGTTTTATTTGTAATTTTAAACTGTGGAGCAGAGTGGTAAATCAAGAGAAAATGTCCCTTTGTCCGAAACATTACAGAGGACACTACAGTAATGATAAAAACAAAACAAACAAAAAACTATTTCAGTGCAGTAATTCCTTCACCTCTCCTCCCAACAATACCCGCCTCCTAAAATAAATACTTTAAATTGAAACTGTATCTGAAGTACAGTATCTCCAAGATGTTCTATCTAAAAGAAGTCCTGAACTTCCTCCCAGCTTCAGAGGTAAAGCCTAAATTTTACATTCTCCAGGGAACAAATGGCGTAGCATATTCAAACTCAGCTTTGCAGCTGTTGTTTTTAAAGCTCCAGGCTCCTAGAGCAGCCTCTTAGCATTTCCCCATCTAAGAAATGTGCATGTCCCCTTGCAATTAATTCCTTGGTAAGCATTTTGAAATTCTTTAATGTTGGGGTATGATGTACTGTGGTACATTTACTATTCTGATAAGGTCCAAATCATGGGGGTGGGAGACTTTTTGGTGTTCAGTAACTCAAAAAGTGAAACCTTCTTGGGGAGGATTTGTTACATTACAGTATTCTGGACACAAATCAGTGCTGGTTTGTAATTCTGTATTTGTTTTTTTTTACTTTTATCTGAAGTTTGGATGTAACTTCATATGTGTTATAATAATCACAACCTTGTCAAAATGTGGTTGTCCATAATTCCTGATTATGTTTGATTAGCAGATATTATATTGTATTCCCCACTCTCAGCATATGCTGTAGTTTTCAGATATAAAACATCTTAACAAGTGGACAGAGCAAAGGCACGTGGGAGAGAGAGACATAATGAGCTGGGGAGCATGCAATGTGGGTTATGAGCTTCTTTCAATAAAAATAAAGTTAAAACATAAAATAATCAGAAATTGTTTTACTAATTAGAAAATAAATCCAAACCTAAATTGAGACAAACATTTTTTTGTAAAAAAACAACTATAACTTGGGCCAAAATCCAATACTTTTGTCAGGCACCATTAGATTCTAATAGCTGACCTCTAAATCTGACTAATTATCCTTCAAAAATATGGAAGGTAATTAAATCTTTTTTAAGCACCAAGTAATCATTACAAGAACTTGGTGTGCTATTTTTCTACAGTCCTTATGAAAAATGTGTTTAACATGACTTAGAACATAAGAAATTTGACAAATAAGAGGTGAACATTTAGTTCATCAAGCTCATTTGTTGAACTAATATCTAAGCTGTCCCGAAATCTTATCCAGACACCTGTTAAGTTCTGTCAAGGTTTCTGCTTCAAGTTCATGCATGGGTAGCTTGTTCCAGATTCCTTCAACTCTTTAAGTTAAAAAGTGCTTCCTGCCTTCAGTCCTAAGTGCATTTCCCTTTAATTTCTTCTGGTGTCCTTGAGTACATAATTTACTTGTTAGCTGAAAACATTCTACTGGATCTAGTTTATTGATGCTTTTGAGAATTTTAAATACATGGATTAAGTCCCTACACAATTTCCTCATCTCAAGACTAAACAGACTTAATTCTCCTGAGTCTTCCAGAGTAGGACATGTCCTTAAGTCCTGGGATGCACCTGATGGCTCTCCCCTGCACAGCTTCGAGTGCTACTATGTCTTTCTTGTAGACAGAACAGCACACACTACTCTAGATGCAGTCTTACTAGTGCATTTTATAGTTTGAACATAACATCCCATGATTTCTATTTTAACAATTTGTAAGATTTTATTTGCCTATTTAATTGCTTTGGCACATTGCTTAGACAATGAAAACATTATATCAATATAACCTCGAAAATCATTTTCAGAGTTTACTCACTATAGGACAAGTTGTCTTATTTTAATTGACGTTCCTTTTGCCTACATGTGTCACTTTGCATTACTCTACATTTAACTCCAATTTCCAGTGTTTGCTCAGTTCTGTTGCTTGTCCAGGTTATTTGGATTTTTTTTTTGTATTCCCCTTCAGCCATTCCTCCAATTTTAATGTTATCTATGAATTTCACACATTTACTAACTAGGCCAGAATCAATGCCATTAATATAAATCATAAAAAGCAACGGGTCCAAGGAAAGGCTTCTCACATCGATCATTCTCCTCTTATCTGTACTCTTTGTTTCCTGTCAGCTAACAAAAACTTGACAACTAGTTTTGCATTTCACCTTTAACACCTTCAGCTTATACTTTGAGAATTAATCTTTGGTGTGGGACTGTAACAAAGGCTTTTTGAAAGTCTAAGTAAATTATATCATATGTTTTGTTTTTGTTAAGGAAGGCATTTGTTTGTTAAACTGTAGACTGTGGCGAGTGGCTGGGGGCTGTGCCCAACTGGGGACGCCGAGAAGGACTGGTGAGAGGGACTATGCCTTCCCTGGACCACGAGAGGGCAGCCACCCTGGTTTGTGTGGGGGCCATGGGAATTGAGCATTTAAGCTCAACTCTAGAGGGGCCTGTGGCCAACGCCAGGGGGTGCCCTGAAGACTGTGAAGCCCTGGACGTCAGTACTTTTGCCACACCTGGAGTTTCTGGCAGAAGTATTACCAGGGACACCCAGAGTGCGTCCGGGTGCTCATTGGGCACTTCTGCCACACTAGGAAGTGTCGCAGGAAGTTCATCAGGAGGCACCTGGAGCACGTCTGGGTAGGCATAAAAGGGGCCACCTCCCTCCAGAGATCAGCTGGAGTCAGGTGGAAGTGGATGAAGCTCGGATGAGAGGAGTGATGGCGGTGAAGAGAGGACTTGTAAGAGGCCCGGACTTGAGGGTGTGTGGTGCAGGGGCAGTGGGTTGTGTGCGGGACTAATTATAGTACATAGAACTGTAAATAAACGTCTGTGGTGGTTTGAACCATTGGTGTCTGCCCGTCTGTGCCAGGGCTGGTCTCCACAAGACTCTGATGTCCTTAACGTTTCATGCAGTTTTGCATCTGAGACTTCCCTTATTTTTTTGTCCTATTTAGGTCCAGTTTGCCTGCTTTTCTCAAAAACAGTAATAGACACCTTCCTATGAAATCTTCATAGACTGGAAATCTGTTGCTTGGAATAACATTCATTTTGCTAAATAAAAAAAATCAAGGGACTGACATGTTTCTTCTTGGACTTTTTTAAAATTAGGATTGCCAGTACCTTGCATTCCAAGCAAACAGAATAACAGGTTTCACTGGTGCAATTGCAATTACAAAGGTTTCTCTAGTAACCAATTAGAATGTATACATAACTAATTAAGGATATGCTAATAGAGTTGACCAATTGGACACTGAATACATATCTTCTGAAAATGAAGCTTTGCAGTTGTATGTAACTAACACATTAAAAATTCAGTCATTTCAAGCAGTAATGGTCATTAGAAACACTAGTAATGTCTTAGCTGTATTTTGTTAATCAATTTAATAGTAGATGTCTTTCATTTTATGACTAGTTTTCAATTTGCATTCAAATCTAGAACACATCAATGTTTATGTTAAACGGTTTATAGCTAATTGGGACAGATGTTTGTTAGAGTCTGTGCACTGATCATGGCTTCAATGCTGATCTGCACAAGTCTGTGATATTGTGACCAGGCCTGAATACTTTTAGATGGGACTGGGATGTATATGTACTACCTGGCAAATCGACCACACCACTTAAAAATGATCAAATGTGAAATTGTCATTCTTAAAGTCTGCATTACTAAGCTCAGTATCCTTTGTATCTGTTAGTCATTTTCCAAGAAGGGGTTTTTTGAGTTGTTGTTTTTTGTTCCTTCATAATAAGGTTTAAAATGGTGGTGCAGACCAAATAAAGGACAATTTTACCACAACCCTATGATAAAGCATCTGTAAATTTCATGAATGCCATAAGAACCTCGCTCATAAAAGTAATCAAGGGTCTAGGATTCTTATCAGTGTCCTGGTGATAAGTACAGACAATGTTGTTTTCTTCCTTTGAAGCTACTAGTGCCTTATGCTTCTTTCAGCTGTTGGCAAATGTGCTCATAATTTTTGCAGTATCCTTCATATTTGTCCCTACGATAATAATGTATAGGGAGTGGTTGTTAGTTAATATTTGTTTAAAATATTCCATTTATAAATTTCAAATTGGTACAGGCTGTTAGATGTTATTACCAAATGTACTAAGACAGAATTAGGATAACAATGCTTTTGCTTTCATAGATGAAATGTAACAGGCATAAAATGACATACTTTTGTTTTCTTTTCAAGTAATGCTTATATGTTCTACATTATATTTATCCATTCACACTTTCTGTTGTTTTTTGCACAAGAAAAAAAATCTGTTTTAGGATATTTAACAAATAATGCTTTACACATTCCTGGATTTTTTTTGTTAGTTTTTATTTTAATCTTACAAGCAACACTCAGCCAGAAGTGTGAATAAAAATTATGTAAGTTCTCTAAAATTCATATTTTGCATACTTAATCCAATTTTAATATATTACAAATACAGAGAGTATGTGGAGTGTTTGCTTTGCAGTTTTGGACAATATAAAATAAGATTAAAGCTATATCAGCTGGTAGGCTTTATGAGGAAAACAAATGTTAATACTGTATGCACACACTGTGACAAGAACATAATAAGGTTGTGCAATGTTTCCAGAACTGAAGAAATCATTTTGCTTCTTTAATTTTTGATACTTTTTCTAAAGACAAGCTCAAGAAAAAATGTGTCTTTCAGAATTTTCATATGTATACTTTATAACATATTGTAAGTATGCCAAAGACAGGCAAATCCATTTACCTCAGATTCCTTCTATTTTGGTCTCATTCAGATAAACATCTAGTTTACAACTAAACCATATGGATTTTAATGCGAGGGAAATGATTTTAATTTTTAAATGATGATTTTAATTTTTAAATTATAAATTGATATGTCCAATTTAAAATATGCCATTTATCTTATCTTAATGCATTTATGTTCTTGATTATTTTTACAGCAACACTTACACTTTTGATTTCAACATTATACATATCTAGAAGCTAGAAGATGTCTGATGTATGAAATAAATATTATTTTCACTAACTGTTAATTGTAAGCTTACGGTAACAGCCTATAATATTCTTAACACTAGAATTACCAGAGCCTATGAAAAAACTCGTAATTCCGTCCCACCTTAAACTGCTTCTTAAATCCCTTCACACCTCTCCGCCAGCGCCCTTTGTCTTCTAAATGTGCTGATAAAGAGAAGCTTGGAGCAGCCGGCTATTCCATCCCCCCACCAATTTAGAACGTGCACGAACTTCAGCTTGATTGAGTATCTGGGAGTGAAGTGGAGTTTTAGAGTGGAAATAATAGATCGTTGTTTGGAACACACGCATTTCATGTCTGTTCCATTTCTACAGTAATCTGTGTAAACACATTGTTAAAACAGAAACGTTTTTTATATTCTAGTAGTAGATGACAAAATGTAGGCATAAACTATATAGTGTATGAAGCCTGAAGTCCAAATAGCAAAGAAACATTTTCACAAAAATAACACAATTGCGCTTTTATTCAAAAATATAACTGCAGAAACAAAAAGCCGCCTTAACATGCGACATTGACAGCAGTTTATTGTAACTGCCTCCGTGGTTCAATAGACTCAGCCCATGCTTGGAAATCAAGAGGTCATGAGTTCGATCCTGCGCCCCTCCGTTTTGAGAAGTAAACTGCTCTTAGTCTTACTGTTTTAGAATAAAAGCATACATTTGATTTCAATCTGAACGACACGGGCAGATGGGGAGTGTCTGATGATTGCATATAGCGCCGAAGTTACTGCTTTTTACCATTCTTTCCTCTGCATGTCCTGGAGTACAAAAGAAACAGTACAATTCTAGTGTTAAACAATGATATATAATTTGAATATATTGATCTGAAGTGAAGTCCATCATAGGCTGCATTAATAATGCAGATAAGGACTTCTGGTGTGCCAAGAAGCCTCTGAAACCAATCACCATTCAGGGGGTGGATGTGGACGTGGTGCACAGCTACGAGTACCTGGGATTTCACATAAACAACACAACACAGTGGCGCTGTACAAGAAGGGCCAGAGCAAACTCTACTTCCTAAGGGACACAGGTCTTTTAATGTATGCAGCAAGCTGGTGTAAATGTTCTACCAGTCCATAGTAGTCAGTGTGGTGTTCTACACTGTGGTCTACGGGAACAAAATTATCAAGAAAACCTGCACCAGCACAGAGTGAACTGGGAACACATTGGAAGCTGTTGTGGAATAGAGGATGATGGCAAAGTCGGGTGCCATCATGAAAAATCCCCCCCATCCCCTGCAGGAGGTGCTGTCTTTGAGCACTATTAGCCACAGACTCGTTCCACCATGGTGTGCTAAGAAGCACCTCTGGGGGGCATTTCTGCCCACTGCTATCAATGCTTCCACCTGATGTACTAATTAAGATTATTTTTATTTATTTACTTATTGATTGATTGATTGTCTCTAATATTTTTCCTGTGAGCCTATATTCTTGTTTTCTTATATTTTTGCTGCTGTATGCATCTGAATTTCCCCACTGGATTAATAAAGATCAACTAATGTAATACATTTTATAAAATATTAATAAAGACAATGATATACACAGTATACTTAAGCACTTAAGTAAATGTTTGAAATGAACATTTTGTTTAGTTTGTCAAGATTTGTAATGCCCAAACTAGGATTGCCTTCTACACTACTTGGTGACTTATTCCATATTCTAATGATACTCAGTGCAAAGAAATCTTTGTAATGTTTTTGCAAAATTTGCCACAAACCACCTTCTATATGTGCTGCCATGTTCTAGTTAAAGAGCATATTTTAAATTAACAGGTGGCACACTCCTTACTAAATCTCTATTATCAGAAACTTCTATAATGCCAGTATAAACAAATTTTAATTTGTTTATGCAGGCCTCAATGAAAGTAGTTCAAGGTGTGCCTAAATCAATCTGTTTTAAATTATTTTGAACTTCAGGAATATCTTTTTATACTATATTATGAATAGGTTAAAAAACACCAGACAGAAACACTACAGAACTTCTCTGGAGCTTCAGAATGCTTGTTGCTCGTGGTGCTGCTAGTAGTTAAACTTCCTAGCCTTTATACTTCTGTGTACTTCTCTAAATCTTGTAGCTTGTCTGCATTACTTTTCTCTTCCTCTTCCTTTCCTACTAAACAAAATAAAAAGGCCCACTATGCACATGACAGATCAACCCAATACTGTGGCAAGAATGATTTTACTTCTAGATAAGCTCTGAAAATCCATATGCTCTGGAGTTAGAAACTGAAAAAAAATGCTTAAACAAGGTATAAAGGATATTTCAGAACTTGCTTAAATCAAAAATGGGCGATTATGTGATAATTCATAACGAAACTAGCTGTTTATAATTAAATGGAAGATAATATACACAGGCAGGTTGTATACCAAGATTGCTGATTAGGACAATTGCTACAAGAACAACAATTATAGCGTTTCCTGAGGTGTCTCAATGTCTACAACGTTTTCTATGGGCTTGTTTGTCTCACCTAAACTCTTTGAATGTAATAATCAGCACCATAGGCCTAATTGTGTTGCTACTAATGCATCCGGTAATGTTGTTTTCTAAGTGTGTGTCTTTTATGTTGAACAGGAGCTCATGCAGATTACAAGAAACAGTAAATTAATTCCAGAACCTTATAGTGACTTTATGACTTTTATGGATCTTTCATCACCATACCACATTATTTATATTGCATAGATGGGAATTCCTCTGTAAAATACAATGTAAATCAATTATAAGAACTCTTGACACTATACTCTTTATTCAGTGCCTGAAGCTCCTGCTTTATTGAACAGAGGGATATTTCTGATTTTATTTTATTTTTCCTTTAAAGCTGAAGTGGCAGTTTGGCACCTGCAAAATGAGTGGGAAACAGTTAAGTGATTTGGCAGCACTGTCTGTTTTCTTCACTCCTCATTAGAAATATTTTGAAACTGTTTAATTATTTCATTATTATACAAGTTTAATATTTGCTTTTTTAATATATAGCAAGATATTACCAAATTCTTGTTCTGAGGCTAAATGGTCCTGTTTTGCGTGTTTTTTAAATCCTAACTGATGATCATTGTTGTTAATGCCCAATTATAGCTGCAATCCCCTATTTATTTTTTGTGCTGTACTCTGTGTGCTTTTAATTGAACTGAATAACATGTTTCAGATTACGAAGGTTTGTCTAATAACAGATTCATCAGATAAGAATGAGCTAAGAGAGTTTACCGTTAGGACACCATAGTACAGGCTGCTTTGCCATCCCAAATAAATATGAATGTTAATAATAAATATCAAATCATCAATTGAATTGATGATTAAACAGGATTATTTTCCTTCAAAAACATGAACATTTTTGGGTAACTCCAAATGTTTGAATGCTAGTTCAAGGGGTTTTCATTTAGTTGGCCTCTAAAGAAAAATGAAGCAAACTGTTTAAAACATATCCAGTACTATCTCACTTAAGGCCCTGTTACACTGCACAATTTTCCCATTTACATAATCTTAATGAGTTGGGGGCAGTTGTGGCAGGCTCCTATGATCATCAGTCATCTAGTTTGACATCTGCACGTCTCAGTGTAACCAGTCTGCAACTTACCCTGACAAAAGCAAAT
Organism: Polypterus senegalus; assembly: GCF_016835505.1. Classification (NCBI taxonomy): domain Eukaryota; kingdom Metazoa; phylum Chordata; class Cladistia; order Polypteriformes; family Polypteridae; genus Polypterus; species Polypterus senegalus. The sequence goes on from NC_053160.1 coordinate 57,839,996, forward strand.
ATTCACACAGCACTGCCACAGTCAAGCAGCAGATTATTAGCTGTTAGAAAAAGGCGAGAGCTCACAAAACTTTACTAATGTAAACATGTGTTAGAAACTCATGTCATTTGCTATGCCATGTGTTGTCTACTCCAGTAATCTGCAGCAGCTGCTGTTGTCAAGTTTGACATTCCCTACAAATAGAAGTTGGGTAATGTCATGCCACCTTTACATAACCTTGAACTTTATTAAATCAACCAACTTAGGGGGCAGTGTAATAATATGTTCTGAACAGATGAATAAAGCTATGAGTAAATTTAGACTCACTTATTATTCCCAAAGTGGAAGACCAAAATGTTACTTAATAAATATAAAAATCAAAATATGTTTTTATTACGATTGTGAAGCACCTGGCTATTCTGGATAAATTTAGCTCAAATTGCACTAAACTATATTGTTCACAGCAGAATTCCCAAACCCAGAAGCCAAATATTACAATTATTAGGGAATTTCTTTCTAAAATATCATTTCCAAGGTTACTAACCAAACATCTGGTTCCACTTGATGCCCCTATTTCTGAAACTGATTTCGAGGCTGCTACAAAAACACTTAAATTTAACAAAGATTGTGGTGGTAATGGTTTTACTAATTAATACTGTATTATAATTAATATTATAAAAAATATGCAATCCATATTGCATGTTTGTCAAATTGCCTGTTATCTTTGTAATACTTTGTGTTATTTTACATGCTTGAAGCAAGTGTGTTCACCATCCAAAAAACAGGCAAACCTCTCTATCTCCCACAAATGATTGACCTTTTTTCTTGTTAAATCCTAAAAAAGAGTGCATGCTAAGATTATAGGTACTCAGTGAATCAATATTGATCAGGTTGGTTTTATGTTTAGAAGTATTGAAATTCAGCAGTGTCAGGAAGGGAAAAAGGGAGAACAGTCCCCGACGTATTACAAAAGGCCTGACCAGACCAGACCACCAGTCTACCTCAGAAATGAGTCTCACCTCAGGTAGCCTGTCCCCAAATTCAAAAGGCAGATTTCAGACGGAAGAGGATACCTGTACACCTCTTGATATGTTTCAGCCAGGATTTTTTTCCTTGGTTTACATTTTTTTTTCTTTTTTATTTAATCCAGAGGAGCCTTAGACTGAAGTCTGCTGCTAGTAGTTCAGGACAGGCTGGATTTGAGTGGGGCTATTTTGGACAGGCCAGTGAAGATCTTGGCCTGCTTTTGTGGAATATATTGGAGTTATGGTCTTGATTTCAAATCATGGCACATAAGTAAAAAAGTTTTTTTTGTTATATAAACATTCAGAAATACAAAATACCCAAACAGGGAGAAGGAAAAAGGGGTTTTCTAAGGCTAACAAGTCTTCGTCCACAATTAAGTAAATTGTGAACAAAGACAAGGTTCAAAAATACAGTAAAGCATAAGAATCAGAAAACAATACACACAAAAGAAACACACTCCACAACAATCAATGGAACTCTTAGGGATTCTTGAGGTCCTGCCAACTGAAAACAAGGAACAGGTCAGGTTGGGGAGCATACACAGGTACAGCACATTGCCGCACCCACCACATGACAAAGCAGCTCAGGAACATGGTTGGCAACCCCCCAGGCAGACACAAGGTCCAGTCCCTGGAAATAACCATGTATATGCCGCACTCAGGTATTACGTAGTCATCCCCTTGGCCTGGTCCATCCTCATGGGTCCTCAACAATAAACACCCTGGGAGAATCACACCACATGGCCCTAGCACCATAAGTGACGCTTCCTTACAAAGCAGGTAATGTGCCTTATTCGTGACTCTGTGAACAACCACTCATTTGACACAAAGTCAAACCAACGGCACCCAAGGATTCTCCGAAGAGAGACAGTACCAAAAGAGTCCAATCTTCGTCTCAAGTCACTGGATACCGTCCATGTGAACCAGAACTCCAAAGACTTGGACCTTCGTCCTTTTGCAAAAATATCGTAAGTGCCAAATCTAAATAACTCCCACGGAGAGTAGCAAGGAGCTCTTTCTGTTGTCTCAGAGCTGCATGAAGTTTGTTTTACGGTGGTGGAGTTTCAATCCTGCCACCAAACCCCATGATTTCCCTGCAAGTTGGAGAACATGGGCAAAAAATTTAATTCACAATTCAAAAATGCTAAATGATATTTAAACAAAAACTATTAACAAAAATACATAATAAAATAAACAAAAAAAAATTCAGAAATAACAATAAAAAGAAAAATGAACACAAGCCAGGAAACAAACCCTGGCTGAAACATAACAAGAGGATGGGCCAGATGGTACAAAGCATTTCATCAATATTATTCCATGTGTTGAATCTAAATTTATTCCTATTCCTTATTAGAGTTTGATGCAGAAAAAAAAAACTTGCCTGTGTTCATTTCTTATATTTATCTAAACTTTTTAGCAAGTTTAAGTTCAAAGGATCTATTTGTAATGTTATCCTGGCACTATATTCACAACCTACAGGTAGAGTTTATGCAAAGGAGTTGTTGCCAGCCCCTTTAGATATTTCAAGGGGTTGCCCTTTGTCACCATTAATATTCATCCTTGCTGTACAGCCTTTTGCTGAGCACATACTGTATGTTCTCATCTCAAGATTCATTAGTTGTCAGGCCACTAACAGATTAGTTTTGGTTTTTCTATCTTCAGAGTGTAAAACTGCACTGGTCGAGCTTCTGTTTTTCATGCACCTTGGATATGTACAAATATGAAGCATACTTTCCACCATATAATAATTTTGCTTATTTTTCCTTAAATTTTAATCTTCAAGAGTGAATCTCTCTTGGACATCACTCTGCAATTTTGATATGGCATGCAATATCATGGTAGCCAATAAAGGAGGTATTAATGTGTAGGTTTCCTGGACAGTGAATGAGGAGAGAAACAAGGTCTTCAATGCAAACACTCAGTTTCGCCTAAAAGCACTTGTCTCGTACGTGAGAGCATTTTTTGGAACTAGTTTATTTAACCATTATTGTTAAAACACCGATTATTGCATCATTCGGGAATGACATTAAATGTTGAGTCAGAAGAACTTTGAGCTGGCATTCCATTGTTTAAATGAGCAGCTTCAGTGCCACTCTAGTGTGACTAAAGTGAATGGTCCTTCTAAGGATAGTGAGCCACCTAAAAGAGCAGTGTTAGAATTAGGACAATTAGAAGACCTATGGTTCGACACAGCAAAGTGCAAGCAAAACAGACACCCAAAAATGAACTTGTGGTCTTCTGAGTTGTTCATGGAGAGTCTAGAAGTGAGATGCAGGACCTTGAATGCCAGTTGCTGCATCAGTTCAGGAACAAGGATAGCAAAGGGACTTCTTGTTCTGCAACTCCACAAAAGAAGGTTTGCCTGCCCACATATAATAGTCAAACCACACTTAGAAATACAGTGCCAAACACTGTAATGCCAGCAGACAGTGCAGTGCCCAGTATCTCTGCTACTGTGTACTTGTTTCTAGATGTGCGACCATCCTGTCATTTCAAAGAGTTAGTTGCTGGTACAACTGACCTCACAAAAGGGTAACCTTGTAATAGTGCTGACTCTTGCATCAGCCAGAGATGACATCAGCTTTCAATCAGCATTCATCAGTATGAATTCCATTAATCAAATGAGCAATTTTAGTGTAAACCACAGAAGAAACTATAAAAAGCATGATCTTGCTACTGCCACATGATCACCATTTCTGTGGCAGAAGCGAGCAGTCTTTCTTGGCTAATGCGCTACCTAAAAGCAACAAAATGAGTAAAAATCCATTGTACTAACAAGCACTGCAGTGCTATAATATTTTAGCCAAAATACATGTGTTTGTGAGCATATAACTGGATTCCCGACTTTTGAATTGTGAATGGTTCGACATTGTTTGCAGTTTTTTTAAGCTGGGTTGACATTAAAGACCTTCGTATCAGAAATCTTGTGATATCTGTGCTCCATGAAAACATGATTAAAAGTTTTATGTAGAGCTCTTTCATTAATTTGAGTTTCCAGACCTTTTCATTTCAACACAGGATTAAAGAAAGTGTCAGATCCAAGGCAGTAACCCAACCTAAAAGTGACACCAGTCCATTATACAGGCAAGACTTACTCACACATGGCCAATTCACGCAACTTTCCCCTATGGAGATGGGAGAGAATAAGAGTGTTTAGTCAGAAATAAGGAGAACATTTGAAATTCTCACAGATGTTAACCAAACCAGGAATTAAAGAATGGACTCAGGAGCTGTGAGGTAGCATTACTAAGCACTGCATAACTATTCTGATCAAGCAGAAAAATCATATAATCAATATTTCAAAGATGATTTCATGTAAACATTATTAATATTAGTGTGTTATGTGCATACAAATTACTATTGCACTGATATGTGAACAAGGATATTCACAATGAAAACTGGGCTGCTTTTTGCTGTTTACAATTAGTTTATTTTATTTAGAATGTACACTTTAGACATTTAAAGGTTATTTGTTGTCTTAAGTGATTTACTTCAGGATTATTCATCCTTTCACACCTGAAAATGTAACTGCATTTTATTTAATTTGTGATGCTAAAAATCACACCTTATCAAAACAAACCACTGAGTTCTGAAGATTTGTAACTGTACGGTTGACTAATTTTGCTGAGTATTCACAGAGCAGCTATTAAAAACAAATCTGATAATAGTAATATTATTCAAGAAGAAGAAAATCATAATAAGTTGAATGTACAGAATAAATGTTACACTGCTGAAAGTGTTATGTACAATGAAATAATTGTACAGACGTCCATATAAACACAATATCCATAAAATTTTAAATGCTGCTAGTAGCTGGAACTTAATATTTTCAAAAAAGCCCCTGCTGTTTCTCTCTAATAAGATGTACTTTATGTGTGACTCAGAATTAAGCCATACCACATACGCCATGGCTCATTTTAACATCTCTTCTTAGTGTAAAAAGTCCTGTGATATTTAGAATCACCCAGAAGGTGAATATGTCTCTCTGCTAATCTTATTTATTTGCACATGTAAGAACTAACTTGCTAAAATATTCTGCAAACGTCTCTGATCTTTCAAGCAGTTGTTGACCATTTTAATTCCACTACTCATGGATCTTTTGATCTCATTTTCTTTACACTTCAACAGAGATTTGGTATAATACAGGCAGAAGCTGCCAACAGTTCTCCTGTTTTTTGCATAATATTGTGTTGAAGAATAAACACATCATTAAATATTGAGGAAAACATTAAGTCCTTAAAGTCTGATTAAAATAATAGAAAAATAAATGTGCACACAATGAAAGATTCAACAATTTACATCGTAGTATATGCATAATACAGTTATGTCATGCAAATTGGCTCTAGTTTCACTCCTTGAAATTGCTTTCCTATGAAGAGCATTATGATCATATTCCTTATTCATTTTCCTTGCCTTGATGTTACTGTTTTGTGCACCTTATTTTTTCCTCATTAGTATTCTCCATATATTTTTCTGTGAATTTAGTTTTTGCCATACAGCATCTTGCTAAACTTTGCTCATAAAGAAAACATATTCAAAAAAAACTTTTGAGTTTTCCTTTACCGTCTATAGAAAGCATTTGAAATAATTAAAAAAAAAAGATTTTTTTGAAAAGGAAAGGTACACAGCCAAAAAAGGACAAATGCATGACCAATGTTCAGCATCACTTTTACTGATTAATGTGTGCTAGTTCATTTAATTAAATTGATACTTCATGAATGATTCGTTTTGATTCAGACATCAGGAGTGTAAGACAGAGAAAAAGTATATGCTGGTGAGGAATAAAAGTAGCTACTCAGAGAAATGGAGCTCAGTCAGCAAGACAAAAAAATACTAAATGTCTACTTACCAAACCAAAATGTGGAGAAAAAACAAAGCAACATCTTGGAGTGGTGTCTCCTCAAAAACATAGAGTAATGTACTGTGTATGAAAAATGGTCCATACAGTACTTCCATGGAGATGAGACTTACAGTAAGTATTACTGCAGGAAACAATTCTATGGAAGAGTTTATGATACAACACAACTGATTGTACTGTACAGTAATATACTGTAGATTCAAGTATACATATATATACAGTAATACTTATATAATAATATTTATTATGTACAGAAATAAATACAGAGTAAAATGAACAGGAAATCAAATGAACAATTTAAATAATATTTCATTTTAAATAAAACAGACTGGGTGAAATGAAGTTGATAGGCTGATACAGGGGTGGCTTTATTTCTTTCTCTTTATCATCAAGCATATGGTAGGCAAACAAGCTGTTGGGGATCTTCCCTTACAAATTTCTTTGAGTGCGTCTGTGTTTGCCTACATACATGCGCATGTGCACGTGCTTGCTTGTGCCTTTGTGCATATGCATATTTAAATAAATTTTGTATCTCAAAAACAACCTGTGTAAATATTTTGTAAAATGATGGGCCTGGTCCAATGACTAAATGGAGCAGATCGCAGAAATCCTGGTTAAATTAAATAAATTTCTAGGGCAGTTATCATTTTACATTCAGTAGGTCAGACTGTTATTGAAGGACATGAGGATAAGTACTGGACCAAAAACAATAGTCTTGGAGCTTGTAACAAGGCAACACATGATGGCTATGCATATTATGGATGAGTGCCCCTGTGTGTCATGAAACATGGATAATAATTTTTTTTGTCTATATATAAATATTTTCTGGTTCCTAGTAATTTATGCTAATATCCTTAATTATTCTGAAATATTTTTCACTTTCATTTTCTGCTAGCGTTTTATCTGAGGCTTGCTTTAAACCATGGATGCAGAAAGCATTCAGACCCTTTTGCTTTCTGCACACTTTGTGTTGTAGATTTAACGTTAGATTAATAAATATGCCATTTTTTACCCATTAATGTACACTCAATAACCCATAAAGACAAAGTGAAAACATGTTTTCAGAAAGGTTTGCAAATGTACTAACAATTAAAATTTGAAACTTCCCATTTATATAAGTATTTAGACCTTTAATTCAGTACTTTGTAGAAGCCCCTTTGGCAGCAATTACAGCTTCAAGTCTTCTTGGGTAAGTCTCTGCAAGCTTTGTAAACTTGGATTTGGGGAATTTTTTCCAGTCTCCCTGGTAAATCCTCTCAAGGTCTATTAGGTTGAATTGGAAGCATCTGTAAACTTTCATCTTCAGGTCTCTCCACAGATGTTCTATGTGGTTTAACACTAGAATTACCATACCCTACGAAAAAACTGGTAATCCTGGCCCACCTTAAATCCATTCACACCTCTCCATCAGTGTCTTTTGTCTTGTAAATGTGTTGATAAACACAAGCAACAAGCAGCCTGCTATCCCATCCCCCCACCAATGCACAAAGGGCAGAAAGTTTTCTTAGCTCAAGTTTTTTACCTGCGTGTCAGTTGCCAGGAGTGGTATAGGGTAAATAATATATCGTTATTTGGAATGCATGCATTTCATGTGTGTTCCGTGTCTACAAAAATCTATGTAAACACATTGTTAAAACAGAAATGTTGTTCATGTTTTAGTAATAATTGACAAAATGTAGGCATGAAGTGTATAATGTGTCAAGCCTGAACTCCAAATATTAAATAAACACTTTCACGAAAGGTAGAAGTATAACAAAACAAGTGCACTTTTATTCAAGAATATAACTGCAGAAAAAGAACTTGTGTTAGGGTGCGATACTGACACGCCTTTAATACTCAAGCTTTGGTGGTGCAGCAGTAAGAACTGCTGACTCATAATCAAGATGTTCGATACCGGATGCCTCCATTTTGAGTAGTGAGCTGCTCTTATTCTTACTATTATAGAATAAAAATATACATTTGATTTGAGTCTGCTTGCAGCTTGTGCTTATCGACACATTTACAAGACAAAAGATGCTGATTGAGAGGTGCAAACGGATTTAAGGTGGGCTGGGATTATGAGATTTTTTGTAGGCTTTGGTAATTCTAGTGTTAAGTCTGGGCTTTGGCTGGGCCACTCGAAGGAATTGTACTACAGCATTGTCATGGCTGTATTCTTTGGGCCATTGTTGTGCTGGAAGGAGAACCATCTCCCCAGTCTGAAGTAGTGCTGGGCGGTATACCGGTTCATATCGAAAACCGTTTTTTATTTTTTTTATGATATGGATTTTTCTTATAACACAACACCGGTTTAAATTGCCTAAACGACGTTCGGAACGTGGCGCAGCGGGAAACTGTTCAAGTGGGGACCTTTTTCACTGCTACACCGCTAAACACAGATTTGTTGCACTAGGGCTCTTTTTCACTGCTACACCACCAAATAGTGGGCGGTAGCATAAGGAAGCCACGCTGTGAAAATGGACAGAGAGTATTCCGAAACTGAACTAAAAGTAATGTTGAACATGATGAACAGAAGAACTTTTGCCGAAAAAAAGTAGTCACGTCCGTCGCCTGGGGATAACTTTAATTTTAAAAGGTCAGATGTGTAAATACTGTTTCTATACTACTGGATAATACTGCAAGCCAAGCTGTACTTGTTTTATTTGTTTTCAATACAGTGTAATGTACCTGGGTACTGTGTAATAGTGTGACGACATGTTGACTTTATTCTTGTAATTTGTCATTAAAGTAGACCATCGTAAACTAAACTTCATCGTAAAATGAATATTTAATTTACTAGATTTTCTCAAACCCCGTCATAAGTTATATAGCACATTAAATGCTTTGTGTTAAGTGATTCTTAAACTGACTTCTTCTTGCACTAAGAGGAGGCGCCGGCAGCGATCGCCGCACAGAATACATTCACTTCATGATCTTCCTGCTCTCTGAACATTTAGAATGCTAAGATAAATACTTAATGTCATTTTCATGGTGAAATGCATTAAAGCATGCATTAATCATATGGGGGCACAGCGGCATGCCTGCCTTGCATTTGCATGTTTTTCTGGTGGGTTTACTCGGCGTGCTTCAGTTTCCTTTCAAAGTCATGTAGGATGTGGGGTTTTGTTGTGCTATATTGACCCTGCTAGTGTATGTTTTGCTTGTATTCATCCTGCGATGTGCTGGCGACTCGTTCAGAGATGGGCGCAACTCTGAATGGATGGCATAATTAAACATGTATAACGAAGATATTTTTAAAGTTCTGAACACTCCATGGGCTAAGTTTATAACTAGTTTTAATTTCACAAAGACGCTTATCGTGTGGTGATTGGTTATGTTGTAACAGGTGTCTGGTCACACTTTTAGGTAATCTAACTAGACACCATCCAAATATCCGACTACGCCACCCAGTTTTATTAAGAGACTGGGAACTCCTGAAATTTACCAATGATAGCACACAGGTTTCTTTAAATTGGGCGGTGAGTAAACACACAATGAAAGACACAACAGCAATTTCAGGAAGTAACAGTAACTTCTATTACACTAGACAATAAATAGTACATGAAAAAGATAAATGAACATAAACCAAATCTAACAGTATCATGAAGAAAATTTCTTATCTTAGAAAGGAAAGCCCACAGTCCACACTCTAAAAGTCCATTAAAAACATGAATTGGATGATACAACCTGTAGTGGTGCAAAGTCCTGTTTGTTCTCAGTGTTACCCCAACACTTAATTGTTCAACTGTCCACGGATGCACTCTGTTCACCGGACACTCGTTTCCAAGAGAATCGTGGAATCCCTGTCGGCGTCTCTTCGTTGTTCCTTTTTTTCCACTCTGGGCTTCTTGTATTGCTGTGACCTAGGCACGCCTTATTTCTTGTCTGCCAGCTTGGCTCGGTCCTTCCATGCAGCTTCCCTCTCTCGCTGGGCCCACAACCGGCGTCTCCTTGTGGAGCTGTCTCTTCCTCCCTGGAAGTATTGCCGTCCCTTGTGCCTCACGTCGTGCCAGCCACGTACCCTTGTCAGCCTGCGAGCCCCTTTGCTCTGTCCGGGTGTCTTGGCAGCGTTCTCAGTGGACCGTCCCCTCCTCTTGCCTTCTCCTGGCCAGAGCTAAAATCTCCTTCAGTCCCTGCAATTATCAGTTCTGGACAACCAGATTAAACAAGTGGCACAGCTAAATTTCGTGGGTTTAACAAATAATGAAAACACGAGTTAACAAAATGTATTGTTACCAACCATTAATGAGTACAAATCTGCTGTTTAGAAACCAATATTGTCAAAAATGTTAATTGCCAAGTCAGGTAAATACAGAAATCCTCCAAGGCAAGACTTCAAAGCAGCGACTCCTTTGCAAGACAGCTAATACTTACACAAACAATCCTGACACAATCAGTAACTGGATTATCCAGGCCCCTCCAAGGAACCAGCAGTTCTGTTATCACACGTGGTATTTTTTGCAAATCTCAACCAGCCATAAACTTCAAAATGGCAACTTCTTTGCAAGACAGCAAATACTTACATCCTGCAGACAGCCATGACACAATCAGTAACTGGATTATCCAGGAAATTGAAAAACAAGGTCCCCTTCTGACAATGTGGTGAAAGAAAAAGGAAGGAAGGAAAAAGGAACTGGGGTTTTGGTACGTCAGATAGAGACAGCATGCATGCAATAAAGATAGCCCGCTCAAAAGAACATGCTTTGAATTCTGTGTTTGTGTCTCCGACCAGCAGATCAGAAACCCAACATTTGCACAATATTTAAGTTAAACCTGATAACTATTCATACATCCAGTTTTTTGGAGCCTCGTCACACCTGCCATAAAGTTCTCTACACTGAACATACACCTGGGGACCCCTTACTGCGAGGGAGCAGCACTACCGCCTCACTACCGTGCATGTGTAATACCTGCTTTAATGCATTTCATCATGAAAATGATATCAAGTATTTATCTTAGCATTCTAAATTTTAAGAAAGCAGGAATATCATGAAGTGAATGGATTCTGTATGGTGATTGCTTTCTTCTCTTAGTGCGGAGGAAGTCAGTTTAAGAAGCGTAGTGATTAACCACTGGGTCAGGGAACGTAATGCAAAGCATTTAATGTGCTGCATTAATTTATGACGGGGTAAATTATGTAATTGATTAAACATTGATTTTAGGAAGAAGTTTAGTTTACGAAATTCTACTTTAATTATGAAGTAAACTATGAGAATAAAGTGGAAATGTCGCCTTTAATCTCAACATAAACAGCGAGAATAAAGTGGAAATGTTGACTTTGTTCTCGACATATAGTTTGTTTTTTTCTTCCCAGTATAGCTTAGCTTGAAGCAAGGTCCATATTAATGCAGTTTGCCTAAATGATGGTTCAGTTGGTAAAGGTATCATCACCAAGTTGCACTTGTTTTATTTTAATTTGGTGAATACTGTGTAATGCACCTGGGCTTGAAGTTTTGAAGTAATAGTGCAACTATCAGTAATAATAGTATTATTTATTTTATTGTTATTATTTATTAGTTTAAATATTATGCAGTTTAATGATGATAAAGTTGTTTAAAAAGTCACTTTAACGTGTCAGTGGACAGAGATTGTTAACATTAACAGAAAGTGTAGTTGGTTTACAAAAAATATTTACTATTTATTCCTTTTCTAAGACATATTCGGTGCAATACAATTTTTGACAAGCACTTCTGGATATTTTACTAAGTCTAAATGCCTCTTTGTATGGTTGGAAATATGTTGTCAAAATTATAGTTTGTTTTTGCAAAATTTGTTCAATAAAACAGTTCTATATTTTGACTGCATCTGTCATGCAATGTGATACCTTCTCCATTAGTGCCACCCCCTTGAAAACTATCACTTTATGGGGCAATGCAAAACTGTATTAATACTTGTGTGCACATTAAAATGTTTTTTTTTTTTGTACAATGTACAATACTCTTGACAGTGGAATAGGTTATTCTTAGCCAGTAATTGCAGGGGAAAATGTGGTTAACATCCACTCATGCATGGGGAAAAAAATATCGTCGAATACCGTGAAACCGGGATAATTTAGAAAACTGTCGTGATATAGAATTTTGGTCATACCGCCCACCCCTAGTCTGAAGTTGCATGCCCTCTGGAGCAGGTTTTTTTTTCAATTAACCCTTTTTCTTCTATGACAGATTGGGGGCGCTACCTTGAACCCTTGTCCAGACGCCAAACACCAGATAAAAGTTCAAAAGTAGACTATTTTTATTCTGCACAGTGCACAAAGCACCCTCTCCTCCACAATACTCATTAAATAATACTATATACAATCAATAAACTCTCCATCACTCCCAGACGCGTTGCCACTCTTCCACCCAGCTCAGCTTGCCGTCTGGGAGCTCCCAAAATCCTTTTCTAATCCCTGACCTGGAAGTGTTCCAATCCCCAGTCCATGTGATCTTCTATCACTTCCGGGTCAGATCAAAAGTCCTTTTCTTCACCCTGGAAACACGTCATTCCCCTTGTCCATGTGACTCAGAAGTACTTCCGGGCGTATGGCAAATAAACATCGTTCCTCCCTACAGCGTCTGCTAGTGTATCCAGCAGGGCTGTGCATAAAGACTCCAATGTCCAAGATGCCCTGCTGGTCTTCAGGGCACCTCCATACTGCAGGGAGGGCTCCACCTGGCGGCTTGGGGGTATAGGCCGGGATGAACATCCGGCCATACACCACACTTCCCAACAAATAAAATCTAGCTTTGGGACCTCCAAGCAAAGGAACATCTGCAAGAGGGGTAAAGTACAGGGACCATTAGGTTATTTCTTTAGAACCTGTTTTTTTTTCAAGGACCTCTTTGAATTGGGCTTCATTTGTCTTTCCCTCAATTCTGACCAGTCTCCAAATGCACCATAGGTGGTGAGCAGTGTCTGGTCTTCGACGGACATGGTGTTTGGAGTTCTGCCGAAAAAGATCAATTTTTGTTTTATCACACTAAAGAATTTTCTGCCTCTATTTCTCAGAGTCTTTTAAATGCATTTGGCAAACTCCAAGTGGGCTGACATATGCATTTTACTCAAGAGTGACTTCCATCTAGCCACTGTACCATAAACATCTGATTGATGGACAGCTAGTAAGTGGGTTGTCCTTCAGACAGGATCTTCCATCTCAGCAGAGAGTTTCTGAAGTTCTGTGAGAGTGATCACTGGGTTCTGATCACCACCCAGACCAAAGCCCTACTTGTTTAGTTACTCTGCTTGGTGAGATGGCCAAATATAGGAAGACTCCTAGTGGTTGCAAAATTCTTCTACCTCACAATTATTGAGGCCACTGGTAATAATCAAAGCTTTAGAAATTGTTTTATATTTTTTCCATGATTACCACAATTGGATCACTGAGGTTTACATAGAATTCCTTTGACTTCATGGCTTGGTTTTTCAACTGAAATGCAGTGTTTGTTGTGGGACCTCATATACACAGGTGCCTGCCTATTTAAACAAAATCCAATTTTCTCAAGTTGCCACAGGTAGACCCCAATCAAGTTCTTGATACATCTCAAGATACTTAAAGCAAACAGGATACATGTGACCACAATTTTGAGTGCTGCAACAAAGTGCCTGAATACTTCTATAAATGAGAAAACAGTTTCTGAAAACAGTTGTTAAGTGGAGTTGTTAAGTGTAGATTTATTGTCAAAAATGGCTAATATATCCATTTAAATCCATCTTAAATTGGGATCTATAAAGTATCTATCTATCTATCTCATTTAAAATAAAATCCACAATGCAATAATTTTTGCAGAAAGTGAAGTGGACTGAATACTTTCTGAATCCACTGTACATTTAATACTATTTTTTAGGTATTATGTGTTTCTATTTTGCTTTTTTATGTGCCATTTTGGCCAAGCTGTTGCATTGCATGATGTCTCCAGCTCAATGCTATTTAAACTGGAGCTGCAGTAGGCTCCTTTTTCAAGATTGTGGATAACCACTAAAAGACTTTTTGTAGTATTTTTGTGAAAGTCTCCCTATTTGTTTAACGATTGTTTTGATTTTTTGAATTTTGGTTAATGCATTGGGCTGTGTTGAAAGATTGAGTGTTTATTTCTTTATGGCCTCACTAGTATTTTTGCTGTCTTTTTTCTGCTGCTTCTGGCTAACAATGAGGTCAATGTGAGGAAAGATCTTTGACAAGCACAAACGCACGCATGTCATATTAAAGGCTCAGTTTAGACCTGTATTTCGTTTTCATGGCGGTCATAGCTGAAAAGCCATACTCTCACAGATAGCTGGTATTAAATGGTACAAGCACCTTCATTACTGCATTGTGAAATGCTTGATATAAACACTTGTCCCAGAATGCATTCAGTGAACACTTTGCTCATTGCTCTCAATGTGCCATCAGAAGACAGATTGATGTTTAGTTCAAAGAGTTTGGTAGGAAAAATAGCTGGAAGCTTTTCCACACTAAAGTCAATGAAGTTGGTTAACAATCCACAAATACTCTGCTGCTTGCTCTTCAGTCAGCTTGGGACTGACTGATCAAGTCTCACTTTCAATGCTAAAAAGAACTATTGACACCCTTAAACCAGCTTCCAGCCCCCTTGATATTGTACCACCACGTCTCTTAGTGGAAGCCTTTGATGTGTTGGTCCCATCTTTACTAGCCATTATAAATGATTCTATTAGTTCGGGGGTTGTGCCCTAATTTTTTAAACATCCTGCAGTCCGTCCCCATCTAAAAAAGGCAGGATTAGATCCTGGAGTTTTAACCAACTTTCGTCCAATTTCCCAGCTTCCATTTCTGGCTAAAATACTAGAAAAAATTATTTATAATCAATTGGTCAATCACCTTAACTCCAATAATTTATTTGAGACCTACCAATCTGGTTTTAGGCATTATCATGGTGTTGGAACGGCACTCCTGAAAGTGTTCAACGACATCTCTCTTATTACTGACTCAGGTGATGCGGCAGTCCTTGTCTTCCTTGACCTGTCCGCTGCCTTTGACACCATTGATCATGAAATATTCTGATGCGGCTCGAACATCTTGTTGGGATTAAAGGGACTGCTCTTAACTGGTTCAGGTCATATTTAACTGGTAGTCACTTTTCAGTGACTTTAAATTCCTCTTTTTCATCTACTGTTCCTCTTAAATATGGTGTTCCTCAGGGATCCATTTTAGGTCCTATTTTATTCTCTATATACCTTCACCCTATTGGAGCGATTTGTAGGAAATTTAACATTTCTTTTCACTGCTATGCTGATGATACTCTGGTTTATATTCCCGTCTGCAACAAAT
This sequence comes from Polypterus senegalus, assembly GCF_016835505.1. Taxonomy (NCBI): domain Eukaryota; kingdom Metazoa; phylum Chordata; class Cladistia; order Polypteriformes; family Polypteridae; genus Polypterus; species Polypterus senegalus. Next base: position 57,855,105 of record NC_053160.1, read on the forward strand.
CAACTCCACAACTGTCTGTCTGAACTAAGATCCTGGATGGCCAATAATTTTCTTGATCTAAATCAAAATAAAACGGAGGTGCTTATAGTGGGTCCACCAGCTAAAGCCCAAATTGGTCTTGGACTTCTCGGCTCTCTCTGCCTTTTCCAAACCTCAAGTCCGCAATCTTATTGTTACCTTTGATAGTAACCTCTCTTTTGAGAAACAAGTAAATTCTGTAGTCAAGAGTTGCTTTTTCCACTATCGTCTATTAGGTAAGATAAAGCCTTTTTTATCTTCTAAAGTTCTTGAGAAAGCTATTCATGCTTTTATTTTTTCTCGCCTCGATTATTGCAATTCGCTGTATTCTAGGATTAACAAATCTCTAATACACAGGTTACAGCTGGTCCAAAATGCTGCTGCTTGCTTTCTGGTTGGGGCAAGAAAGTATGACTCTGTTTCTCCTATTTTAGCTTCTTTACACTGGTTGCCTGTCAGTTTTCGAATTGATTTTAAAATCTTGCTCCTAGTTTTTAAATCATTACATGGGCTTGCTCCTGACTATTTATCTAAACTGTGTGTTTTATACCAGTCATCCAGAGTGCTTAGATCTTCAGGTCAGTTGTCTCTTGTTGTCCCTCGTACCAAATGTAAAACCAAGGGGGACAGGGCCTTTGCAGCTGCTGCCCCTCGCCTGTGGAACTCTCTACCTCATCATATTAAGGAGTTGTCTACAATTGAACAGTTCAAAACAAGATTAAAAATTCACTTCTTTTCACTTGCATTCAGTGACCTTCAGTAATACTGATGGTTTTCCTCTTTGTGATCATATAACGTTATTTCTATTTATTATCTAGCTTATTTTATGTTCATATATTTTATTACTATTTATGTTTTATTGTTTATTGTTTTTTATTTTATTCTATTATTGTAAAGCACTTTGGCCGCAGCATTACTGTGTTGTTTTAAATGTGCTATATAAATACATTGACATTGACAAATCAGATGTTTTTGATATGCCTGCAAAGTCATTCTGCTGAAGGTGAACAGTGTACTGTGCAGCTATGTCCTCAGACCTAGATTAGATATGGTGATGAACAGTATCAATTGATGTAGGTATTTTCTGTACTTCCTTGGCCTTTTCCTTTCTGAATAATTATCTGGCAATCTCAGAAACACTTGGCATTATCAGCAATTGTATCTGACTTTTTTCTGTTGTATTATTTTTTGAGACACAATATACAATATCCTTGAAAGTCTCTTATTCATGGTTGTTGTGCCTTTCATTTCAGTTTATCATTCAGTTATTGTTGCTGACTATGTACCCCCTTTATTGGTATTCCTCAATGGCAGTGGCCTCTTTCAGCAGGATGTTGTGCCCTGCCAAGCTGTAAAAATAGTTCAGGAATGGTTTGAAGAACATGACAAAGAGTTCAGCGTATTGACTTGGCCTCCAGATTACCCAGAGTAAATATAGGATTCAATTACATCTATGCACCTAAAATCTGGAATAGCCTGCCAATAGGAATTCGCCAGGTTAATACAGTGGAGCACTTTAAAAAAACTGCTGAAAACACATTACTTTAACATGGCTTTCTCATAGCTTCATTTTAGTTTAATCGTGATGCTCTGTATAGTCAACTAATTATCATTACTATTCATGGTGGCTCCAAAATCCGTACTAACCCCTACTCTCTCTTCTGTTCTTTTTCCAGTTTTCTGTGGTGGCGATCAGCGCCACCACCACCTAATCAAAGCACTGTGATGTCCTTACATTGATGGATTAAAGGCCAGAAGTCCACATGACCGTCATTACCAAGTCCTTCTCCTGAGAAGCCTGAATACATTGAGGCCTGATCATTTATGTTAGGTAGAATGCCTAGAGGGGGCTGGGCAGTCTCATAGCCTGGAAACAAGTGCAGATTTTATTTTTTCTCCAGCCGTCTGGAGTTTTTTTTGTTTTTTTCTGTCCTCCCTGGCCATCGGACCTTACTTTTATTCTGTTAATGAGTGTTCTCTTATTTTAATTCTTACTTTGTCTTTTTTTCTCTTTCTTCATCATGTAAACCTCTTTGAGCTACATTATTTGTATGAAAATGTGCTATATAAATAAATGTTGTTTTTGTTACAGTATCTGTTTAAATTAAAGTGATCATATACAGTATAAAAAAGTGTAAAATTATGTAATTATGTCAGGATAGCAGAAAATGATGAAAGGCTTTTGAGGACTTAACAGCTTTGGGAAAGAAGAAGTTGCAGAATCTGACAAAGGCAGTCCAAATACTGTGGTACCTCCTGCCAGACAGCAGGATGGCAAATAGTTCGTGGGAAGGGTGAGGGGGTCCTCAATAATGCTAGAAGACCTTTAGACATGCTGTTTAAGAAAAATGTCCTGGATGGAGGTCAGAGAGGTCCTAATAGTTTTTCTAGCAGTGTCCACTATCCCCTGAGATGTCTTATGACAGAGCTGGTCAAGATACAGTCTGTGATGGCCCTATAAAATAAGTCTAGAATGAGACAAGGAAGTCTAGGCCTCCTCAGCCGCCAAAGGAAAAAGTGATGCTGCTGTGCCTTCTCGGTCAAGGAGGAGCTGTTGAGAGTCCAAGTGAGGTCATCTGTCAGGTGTTCCTCACTACAAAAAACACTGTGGTTATTGATGAACTGTGCTGCTTGGACAAAATATGGACCTGTAGTTCAAGTAGTACACTCATATTTCTGACATTTTGCCAGGGTTACGTTAGCAGAGTATTTCCATCTTTCACTTACAATTGATTTAAGTTCTGACTCATCTGTTGTGATTTTTTGGGTTACACAGTTGCTGATCAAAGCTGTAGTTGTTTCACCACCTGCTTCTAGTTATGTTTGTGGAGATAAGCCTTTATTTCAATACTGCAACATGGACATGTAAGTGTGGAATCCACAATGCAAGTATGACACAGAGAAAAACATGCTGGCAATCGAGAACACAATTCATAATGAAGTGTAAGTTTATATTTGTGTAAAGAACTTGTAGAGAGTTTTACTGGTGGTTACTGTGATACACGACATAGTGGTAGTTGGACACCAAATTACATTGTGGGCATCTTGTAGTTTGAGATGGAAGGGAATCAGAAGGAGAGATTGACACCCAGATGAGATATTGTGCAAAATAGTACAATTTATTTACAGAGCGTAATAGAAAAATAGTTCAGTACCATGTGGGCTTTTAGGCACAATCCTTCCACACTTTCACACAATCAAAAATGAAAACCACAAAGACAACAATACTAAATTCATACAGTATTTTCAGTACATTCCAAAAATAAATGATAATAAAGAAACACACAAAAAGCAAAGACCATCTTTCTCTAATCAAACACAGTTGAGGAAAATATGCTTTAAGCAAAAGTGAAGAACAGTATTTTCAAGACAAACAAGCGCATAAGGAGCTCGAGTGAATTCTCTGCATTGCTACTTTCCACTCCTTTTCTGATATATTAATTGAGATATCTTTTTCCCAGTGACCTCTTGGATCTTTGAAAGGGAGGGATTGTAAAATGATTTTATATATTGTAGAGATGGAGTCTAAGTCCTTGAGATTGAGCAATATTTTTTCCAGCATGGATGTGGGTGCAAGATGAGGAAAATCTGGAAGGTTCTGTTTAACAAAGTTCCTGATTTGAAGATAGTGACAGAAATGTGTAGCTGGAATGTTAAATTTGGAATGTAATTGTTCATAGGATGCAAAGACGTTTTCTATATAAAGATCTCTAAGCAAGTTAATTCCAAATTTTTTCCAGATATTAAAAACTGCATATGTTTGCGAAGGTTGGAAGAGGTGGTTCTCTTGCAGAGATGCCACATATAGAAGCTTCTCCATCTTAAAATGCTTTCTACATTGGTTCCAGATTCTAAGTGAGTGGAGCACAATTGGGTTATTAGTCTGTTGCCGATAACATGTGTTTATTGGAGCACAGAGCAAGGAATACAAAGAAGTACTGCAGGATTTCACTTCTATTGCGGACCAAGCCTGTATATGTTCTTCTATATGTGTCCAGGGGCCTCATGTATAACGCCATGCGTAGAACTCGCACTATAACATGGCGTAAGCACAAAAGCCGAAATGTGCTTACGCACAGAAAAATCCAAATGCAGGAATCTGTGCGTACTCCAACTTCCACGTTCTTCCACTACATAAATCCCGGTCAGCGTGAAAACTAACGCTCGTGCACGCGCTTTATGTAACGCCCCAACTCCTCCCAGAATTACACCTCTTTTAATATTAAAATCAATATAAATCGCCCTTAAGCTCAGCATTCTGTGAAAGACAATGGGAAAAGCACGGGGGAAAATATAAGAATTTCAGCGAATACCAAGTGGAGGCAAAGAAAAACATACTATTTGTTTAATTAAACTGTGGTATAATCAACAAAAGGAAGTTGATCGAGTGACATAGCGTGTTGGTGAAACTTGAAAGCTCAGATATCAGTCGCCGTGAAAAAGGCGTAGCCTACCGTCTGAGTGTCATATGAAAGCTTTTTAGGGTACAGAGAAAAAAAAGCACACAGTGGGGAAAAAAAGCACGAAATGTCAACTTCAATCTCGAAATTTCCACTTTAATCATGTAATTTATTTTGTCATTAAAGTAGAACATCATAAATGTCATCTTAAAATCGTTTAATTAACCAGTTTCTCAAATCACATCGTAATTAAAGTAGCATGTTAAATGCTTTGTTTTGTATTTGATCTTCTATGTGCTGTATGTGTGTGAATCACTACTTGCTTCTTAAACCGGCTCTCTTACTCCAACTGGACACAGAATCCATTACATTCATGATATTACAGCTCTCTGAATAACTAAAATACTGAGATGTATACGTGATATCATTTTCATGATGATAAGAGTTAAAGCAAGTTATTAAACATGGGTTTTACAGCGCAGCGATTGTGCACGACCTTCGATGAAATCATTTATTGCAGCAGTACTCAGGGGTGGCTCTAAGCTTGTGGTGGCACTGGGCAGAAAAAGAATCAGTGGCTCCATCACCCGCCAATGTCAGTAAGGTAGATTATGCACGGCGGATGGCCACGTCCGTTGCGGACACTGCATAGCTGCCTCGTGCTCATGACACAAGCATTTAAGTTTTGTCGAAATTTGCCGCTGCGTTTTTAGCTGTGTCGTTATTTTCTCTTTCTGTTTTATATTCAATATATATTGGCATGGCCGCCCATGCAGTTCTTGCTTTTCTTTCCCCAAGTAACCGATTGCCACACAATCAGCTCTGTAATAGATGTTAAACCATCTGTAAACTTAGAGCTCTGATTCTTTAAAAAGTTTAAGGAACATTGAACTATCTTCGTGGTACATGTTTAATTATTCTGTCCTTCACGCCTGTCCCAGTGAAGAATATAGATTATTTAAATGAAGTTAAAGTTTTACCTGTATAATATAATAAACATATTTTGCTGCGTTTCATCTTAAAAATGATATTGTCATCATATGTAAATACGCGCTTTATAAAGTGGCTCAGGTTGTGCGATATTATAACTATAGTGCAAGTTTACAGTGAGGTAATTGTACTTATAAGTACAAACAGTTGTAAAAGGAGCAATGATTGAGCGTGTTTATAGTTCTTGGGAAGAAACTGTTTCTGAACCGCAAGGTCCGTACAGGAAAGGCTTTAAAATGTTTTGCCGTGGCTGAGGTAGCGTGTGCTGTATACCGATAATTCTCTTTCCGATCAGCTGCTGCTGTGATTCACACACAGATACAGTGATATAAATACTCCGAGTGGGGCAGTGAGAGTAATATGAAAAAAGATGATCCGCTGTGGCAACTCCTAACGGGAGCATCTGAAAGAAGAAGGTGCAGTGAGAGTAACAACGCTAAAGCATTTATGGTATTTGGAATACTATGGCTGTTCCCTGGACCATTATATCGTTACAAGTTAATTAGAATCAGATGCATTACACTAATAAACGATATGCGGTTAGTTTCAGTAAACTGTATTTATAAAGCCACGTCAGGAAAATAAGGAGTAACCTCACAGGAACAGTAGCACTGCTTTGACGCTGGGTGCCACCAGTCTGCAAAACCGAGCGGAGAACTTGCGTACGACAAGGTATGAGGTACCGTGGAAAAGTGCGTGGCTTTACGCCAAGTGTAGGTTATATACATTGCGATTTGAACGTGGAAAAGTTCTTACGCTACATTTCTGTGCGTACGCACCGTTTATACATGAGGCCCCAGGTTCTTATTGTCTGTATATTTGCTGCCCAGTAATAAAACTGGAAGTTAGGTAGAGCCATGCCGCCTTCTGCCTTTTGTCTTTGTAGGGTCGCTCTTTGGAAGCGTGGATGTTTTGAATTCCAAATAAATGAGGTTATTGTTGAATCTAATTGCTTAAAGAATGATTTATTAATGTATATTGGAATGTTTTGAAATAAAAAAAGGAGCTTAGGAAGAATATTCATCTTAACAGTGTTAATTCTTCCAGCTAGTGTGAGATGAAGGGTTGACCATCTATGCAAGTCTTGTTTAATTTTTTCCATGCAGACGACGAAATTTTGTTGATAAAGAGCTTTATGTTTACCCCTAGGTATTTAAACTGTTCTGCAATGATAAAAGGTAGGGTATCTAATCTAATATTATATGCTTGAGAATTCACTGGAAAGAGTACACTTTTATTCAGATTAATTCTGAGACCAGAGATCTTTTGAAATTCTGTGAGTGCTGCTAAGACTGCAGGCACAGAATTTTCTGGGTCCGATATATACAGTACCATATCATCTGCATATAATGAGATTTTCTGTTCCAGTCCTTCTCTGCTAATCCCCTTTATCTGATAAGTATTTTGACAATGTATTGCCAGTGGTTCAACGGCAATTGCAAAAGCAGCGGTGACAAGGGCATCCTTGTCTAGTGCCACGTTCTAGTTTAAAGTAGTCTGAGCAAATGTTGTTGATGCAAACTGAAGCTTCTGGGTTAGTATACAGTAATTTAATCCATGCACAAATGTTCGGGCCAAACCCAAACTTCTCCAATGTAGTAAAAGGTATTTCCATTCAATCATGTCGAATGCTTTTTCTGCATCCAATGATAATAATATTTCTGGGGTGTTTGATTTAGTTGGTGAGTATATTACATTAAACAGGCGTCAAGATTTGAAGATAAGTGTCGGCCCCTAATAAATCCAGTTTGGTCTTGTGATATTACCGAGGGAGCACTTTCTCCATCCTTCTAGCTATGATTTTAGAGAGTATTTTAACGTGTTATTCAGAAGTGAAATTGGTCTGTATGATGCACATTGTAATAAGTCCTTATTTTGTTTTGGAAAACAGTGATTAGTGCTTGGCAAAGGTTTGTGGAAGAGATTGGTTATCTCTGGCTTCTGTAAATGTTGCTAATAGGAGGGAGCTAGCTGAGCTGAGAATTTCTTGTAAAATTCTGCAGGGTAGCCATCAGGGCCTGCTGATTTCCCACCTTGGAGTGACTTTATAGCATCTAGTAATTCTGATAATGCTTATGTTATGATAATGTTTCTCAAGTTCCTCCGCACTAAAAGTGTCTATTTGTGGTATCTGTAATGTATCCAGAAATGCATTAGATTGTGTATTGTCTTCTTTAAACTCAGTAGTATATAGGATTTATAGTAGTCTCTGAAAGTGTGCATTATATTTTTGTGTTCGATTTTATCTCCGTGCGTTGGTGATTACTGAGATTGCATTGCTCACTTCTTGCTTGTGAATTTGTTGAGCTAAAAGCTTATTAGCTTTCTCATATTCATAGTAATGATGTCTGGATTTGTAAATTAGTTGTTCAGTTTCTTTAGTTGTCAAGAGGTTTAATTCTGAATGTAGAGCCTGCCTTTTCCTATGTAGAGTCTCGCTTGGTAGTCTGGCATGTTCTTCATCTATTTTAGTAATTTCGCTTTTATCTCTGCTACTTTCTTGGCTTCGATTTATTTCTGTGGGAAAGATATGAGATAATCTGTCCTCTTAAGAAGGCCTTAAGAGTTTCCCAGAGTATTCCTGCAGAGATCTCGGGGATGTATTTGTCTCTAGAAAGAATTTGATTTGTTTGCATATAAATTCCGTACAATTCTCGTCAGCTAATAGAAGCGGTTTGAGACACCATCTGCAGGGTGAGTGTATGGGGTTTAGTAATTTTAGCTCCAAGATCATAGGTGCATGGTCAGAAATAACAATAGCATCGTATTTACAAGATTTAATCTTAGGCAAGAAGTTATTATCTATAAAGAAGTAATCAATCCTTGAGTAGCAATGATGTACTGGTGAGTAGAAAGAATATGTTCTTGAATTTGGGTTTAAAACCTCCAGGGTCTGATAAGTTGTGATCAGTTGTAAACTTTGTAATTATCTTTGCGGTGTTAGATCCCGTTCCCCCTGTGGAGGAAGTCCTATCTAAAAGTGGATTTAGAACACAATTAAAGTCCCCAGCCATTATAACTTTATGAGTGTTCAGATTGGGAATGGATGCAAATAAATTTTGTATAAATTCCTTATCATCAACATTAGGTGCATAAACATTTATCAAAATCATTTTACAGTTAGATAAGTCTCCCATGACCATTACATATCTCCCTTCAGGATCCAATACTACATCTGATGCTACAAATGGTACTGTTCTATGTATGAGAATTCCCACACCTCTAGTTTTCTTTGTAAAACTAGAATGGAACATTTGGCCAGTCCAGTCTTTTTGCAGCCGGAACTGATCCTTGCTTAGTAAGTGGGTCTCCTGTAAAAATACTATTTTAGCATTTAGACCTGTTAGGTGAGAGAGTACTTTCTTTCTCTTTAATTCGTGATTCAGGCCTTTAACATTCCAGCTTACGAAGTTAACTGTCCCATCATGGAGACACTGATTCTGAGTTTTTGATGTCATTTTATAGTCTTAACTGGAAGTGAGACAGCTTCGGCCTTAATTTCCTATTTCCCCTAGAGTTGTTGCCATGCAGCTTATTATTACGTTGGTAGTTATAATTATAAAGATTAAGAGGATAGATTACATATAGATCAAGCCTGCTCTCTGTCTCTCCCCTCCTTAACCCCCACCCTCCCTTTTTGCCTCCCCAAGTGAGGCTAGAACCCACTTCAGTCCTCTGACATACCCAGAGACAGAGCACGTCCAAAGCAAAACAAGCCCCCATGCAGCGGCATTTTAGGATTAAAAGATAGAGATTTCTATTACCAATATAATCTAAAAAAATTGTCCTGCGGTGGGTTGGCACCCTGCCCAGGATTGGTTCCTGCCTTGTGCCCTGTGTTGGCTGGGATTGGCTCCAGCAGACCGCCGTGACCCTGTATTCGGATTCAGTGGGTTAGGAAATGGATGGATGGATGGATCTAAAAAAATTGTGCATTTAAAATATATATAGTCTTCGTCAATCTTAGCGCATTAAGATAATACACCCAGACAATAAACCCAGGGGATAGTGTTAGAGATTTGTCCAAAATAAGCATAATAAGTCTTAATGCAATAATAGCAATAACAATAAACCAAGAGTTTTATGTTGAACAGTCTCGTTTAGGGTAGAGATAAAATAATTAGCTAAAAAAAGAGAAAAAAGAAAAAAGTAATTAAGCACAATAAAACATAAACAGATAGCGCCCTAGTAATACTAAGTAATAATGAGAATATAAGAAGATAAAAAGATCAGACAGGAGATTATTAGTCCTTGCTATATCATTAACGGCCATGACTCACTATTATGTATCAGAATAGTCCCGGGATCGGCTTTCTTAATTCCTTTTCTGCTTCTTACTTGCTAGTGAAGAAATAGAATTGACCTTGCAATTCAACTTTCAGTTTGGCCGGATACAAGAGGCTGTATTTGACGTTGGCTTGCGTAACCGCTGTTTAATGTTGTAGAAGGCTGCGCGTTTATCTTGCTTGTCTCTGAGGAGTGCCATCACCTTTAGCTTAAATGATAATCTTTCAAGCGAATAATAAAAGGTCTGGATCTAACGGTATTTGATCCGCGTACGCTGTAAGCCACTGTTATCTCAGATTCCGCATTAAAGTCCTCCCCGATTATTTTAGAGATGAGTTCAGCTGTGATTTTCACAGGGTTTGGACTTTCTCGATTCTCAGGCAGACCTTCAATTCTGACATTATACCTTCTGCTTCCATCTTCTAAAGCAGCCCGTCTGTCTCTGAGTTTTTTGCATTCGGAGCTGACATTTACTGCTTTTTCTTTGGCACTGGCAGCTAGATTTTCGGCTAATTCAATCCGAGTTGTGAATGTCTCCTTGAGATCCTCCAATTTGTTCTTCTTGTTTATGGCTCTTCAATAGGCTTGCTGTTTCTGTCTTCACTTTATCCATTGAAGAAAATGTGTTCCCTTCAGGTCACTTTTGATTTTCGGGAACAAGTAAAAATTACAGGGAGCTAAATCGGGCGAAAAGAGAGGATGATCGAGGACAGGAATGTTTTTGTCAGTCAAAAACTGCTTTATGGAAAAAGCATTGTGCGTGGGAGCATTGTCTTGTCTTGTCTTGCTGTTTGCTCATTTCACCCGACATTGTTGCGGCAACTCGTGTAGCGATTGGTGTGCAAATACTGACTGGGCTATTCACAGGATTAACATAACTGGTCGGTGGTTTGAGAGGACGTGTAGGGGGTGATATACAGTAGTTCTATGATTCACGTCCAGCCAACCTCCAGATGGTTTTCCAGGAAAGCCCCAAACCCAGTACAGTTAACTTTGTGTCTCACCTTGTAATTGTGCAATCCCTCACGGTATATATATATATATATATATACCCCTGTATATACTGTATATATATATATATATATATATATATATATATATATATATATATATATATATATATATATATATATATATACTCACCAAAAATAATCACTAGTAGATATATACAAATTATTTATAATGAAAAACAAAAGCCAATTCCTTCTTCTAACATGTTCAAACAACAGTTGGGATTCCTTCCTTGTTCCAGTTGTCAACTGATGAACCCTGCTGGCTGGAAACTCATTTTATATGGGCTTGCAGATTTGCCAGCCAATCCAGTACAATGCCTAACCTTATTGCCCAGTTGCAGCAGATGAAGACACATGCACCGTGATGATGATGCACCTGTTGAAGGTTTCTATTAAACTGCTCACTTCCTCGTGTGCATGTGAGTGTGCCATTCAGCTGTGAGCTGCATGCTGAGCTGTAGCACATCAACACCTACTAAACTCTATGGTAAGTATTCAATACACTTTTTATTGGTTACAGGATCCTTTTAGATAATTAAGCTGACTTTAAACACTGTGCTTCTTTTTCCCAACAACAACAGACATCTGTGGAGATGCCAGCACTCAAATTGGACAACGTGTGGACCATTAGGACTCTACCTGACCTATGTGTGCTTCAGAGTTCCTTGCCTCCACAGCACAAGCCTGTCACAGTACTAATGCTACACTTATGGTAAGGCTTCTATGCACTTTAAATATGTTAAAATAGCAAGTACCGCAGACCCCCGTGACCCTGTGTTCGGATTCAGCAGGTTGGAAAATGAATGGATGGATAGCAAGTACCTTTATCTTTAACTATTTTTAACTATTCCTTAAATAGTTATAGAAACTCAAAGCAACTTTGCTTTGCAAACTCGTTTGCCTATGGCCCATCTTTCCACAGTCATATCTAGCCTTTTGTGGTGTCACACTACTCCCTCCATAACTCAAAATGCTTCTTACTTTACCTTCTAAAAACAACTTGCTTATAAAAAACAACATACTTTTTTGAGTTTATTGTATTTATTGATTATCAAACATCGATCTTTATTAAGTGTACATAAAGGACAGCAAAGTGATGTGTGGTCGTAGGTTTATAGCAAAATAATGAAAAACAAAGAGCTAAACACCATAATGGCAGAAAAAGGAAAAGAGCAGTGACATCTGTGGAGTGTCAAGAAAATTGCAGAAGGTGTTTAAGTAAGTAATAATGAGAAACATTAAGGAGACAACACAATGAAGCATGTGGCGAAGCAAGAAGTAATCCTGAATGTAGAGCATTTGAGCAGCATGCAAACATGATGGTTCATAGGCATACAAGACAAGGTCCAGGATGCAAAATGTAAGAACAAGAACAAAAGACAAATGCATTCCAACAAACGAAAAGATCGTCAAATACTCAAAACATCTGACAATATGCAAGTATTGCTTTAACATTCTTAGATGTCAATGTTTGTTTGAACAGTACTACTTAAGAAACTTAGATCATTGACACTAGAATCCTCACAGAAATTTTGTTTCCCCTGATCACCCTATTTTTTCCAAACACACAAGAAGAGATTCATTTTGCCATATCACCTCGCCAAATTACCCTCTGATAGCAGCCATTTGTTTTGCAAATGTGCCAATTAGAAGCGCTGAACCTGCACTGACCCATTCACCATTCAGCCAGCCATTTGCCTCTCCTGACACTTATACTCTCCTCTGATTCACAGATCAAGTCTGCTTTGAAGATTTTATATGGCAAAGACTTATTTGAAATACATAAATTTCATGTGAGTTACTTGTCTACAACGATCTGTGTAAATGTACCACAAAAAAAGATATTTTAGGTCTTGTAGACACAAAGCAAATGTATGTGTTTATTATATCAAATATAACTGTTGAATGTGACTTTTTACTTTTGACAATTGTGCTTCTGTGATGTCAACCAACACACAGACCTAAATTGCCATTTGGCATTAACTTTTGCAACAAACAAACTTACACAGACTGTTACTAACAGAATTGTATTTATTTTATCCAATATGACTACTTGAATGTGAAACACACACAAGCACATGTCTTTATTTGGAAACACTATTTGGACTTACCAGTCTGTAGACATTCAGCAACATGTCATTTGAATGATTTTTTTACTGAGTTTTATTCTTGAATAAAAGCACATTTGTTTCATCATACCCTTTGTTAAAGTGTTTATTTTATATTCCATTTCTTAATTTGAAAATGGAACTTGTACTTCACATTTACTGTAACTAAACAATTTGGCTCTTACACAAGAATAACCGAATGAAAAGAAACTGGTTATCAGTGGACAGCTGCTGCACTGATAAGGACATACCATGATACCATTTTCCTCACATGTGTTTGGGGAAAGTGGGCTTTTCAAGGAGAATGAATTTTTTTGCAGGCTTTGGGAATTCTAGTGTTAATGTGATCACTGGGACGCTGTATATTTTAATGGTGAACGCAAAAGAAGGTTTTACCAAAATTGGAAAGTTCAGCCTGCTCTACATTATCCACCAGAAGTAAAAACATACATTATAATTTCTACTGGTAATGAAAGAAGTAGCTGTGTGGAAAACACAAGAAGTATGAACAGCTCCTTATCTTTTACATCAGTGGCAGCCGCTATTGATACATCTTCAGAATTCATAATCAAGTTCAAAATATATTGGTGAGCTACACCCATGCCAAGACCAAGTTCCAGCCTATACAAATTTTTATATAATAGATCCTAATGAAGCTCTTACACAAAGACTTTCAAGTGTTTTGAGCAATGGAAGGGTACTATATAAATAAATGTATTATTATTATTATTATTATTATTATTATTATTATTATTATTATTATTATTATTATTATTATTATTAAGGCATGAAAATAAAGCCATCTGTTCTCATGGCTGAAAAAAATACAGGATTAATTAAGAAAGGTCAAAATACAAATATCCAATAGACAAAAGTTAGAGCCAAACACTGACCAGTGTCAATGCCTTGACAGACATTTTGTGGTCTGCTGACACTTAAACACAACTAGATATGGTCTCCCAGCTGACATGTCAGGGGCTCTACCCCCTAAGCTCAACATCCATAGCTCAAGGAAAATAACTTAAAGAACAAATATCAACTGAATGGAAAACAAATATATAAACATAGATAAAGAAATATTTTTTAATAATAAACTACAAAAAGGAAAAAATAAATAAAAACAGAATTTACAAGGGAAAATGCAAAGATCAATAAAATAAAAAAAATATAAATATAAAAAAGAGTTTAGCCAGACATGAACCTTTGGCTGTACCACAATGGTCTGGTTCAACATGATCTTAAATTTTCAATAAACTGGTTCAAAAATGAAGTATATATATATATATATATATATATATATATATATATATATTTTTTTTTAAAATGGATGGATACATTAACTACTAGACTTCATGCATTTGTTAATGAGCCTATCCCAGTAGCATTGGGTGCAGAGGCAGGAACCAACCCTAAATTAGGCACCACTATTAGGTTTTAAAAATATTAATATAGTTTTCATTTTTAAATTCATTCTTTAATTTATATTGATTATGTGAATATTTGTGTTTTCTTTATTTGGTAGAAGCAAAGCATTTTCTGCAATGTGAGGATACATGAATTTGAGTATTTGACAAGGTAGAACAATGTTGGCAGTCATTTAAGATGTGGACTGGTGGCTCTGTGGCCAGGGATCTGCACTGGCAATCAGAAGGTTCCCGGTTCGAATCCCATAAATGCCAAAAGGGACTCTGCTCTGTTGGGCCCTTGAGCAAGGCCCTTAACCTGCAATTGCTGAGTGCTTTGAGTAGTGAGAAAAGCGCTATATAAATGCAAAGAATTATTATTATTACATGGTGAGCGTGTTTGCATTTTTAACAATTTAAAAATTTTATTTAGAAAATTATAAATGTCTATTTTTCTTGTTTTTACCTACTGCCCCACCTAAGGTTAAGCTTTTCTGAGCTGATAACTGAGATCTTGCTTTGTGTACTGTTCCACACAATACTTGAAATCACACTGGATTACTATTCTTAGAAGAGCAAATCTTTGTTCTTTTTGTGGATATGGCAGTTGAAGAGAACAAAGGAAGGTTTCGCAGACAAAGTTCAATAATGATTACTCAAAGCTGATACATGCAGGATAAGGAAAGCTTAAAGTCTAAAGACAAAGCAAAAGTGCATAGTGTATCTCGTGGTGAAAGTGATGCATAACATTTACAAGCAGACCATGACAAATATATATTATGTAACCTCCTAATTGTGAAAGGAGCTATATTGCCTAAGCACAGATTCTGGAAGCATTTATTGCTAGGTATAATGAGAAGATTTGCTTTCTTTTGATAAAGCAATTACTGCATTCATTAAGAAATTATTTCCCCCGTCACAATATTAGACTTTTAAACTGAGTTCTTGCTATAAAGTTTAATATAATAAGATGTACTTTTATTTATACATTGACATTCAATGGGAGCATGTTGGTATCTGTTTTTATGATTTTTTTCACATTTAGATACACTATATGATGAACCCAGAGTTTGATAATTACAGAAGTTGTTTTTTTATTTAATTTAATTTCCTTCTAAAATAAACATGTAATGTTTCAAATTGTATAACCATTTCTCATTTTCCTTATAACAGACCTTTGAGAAGAAGGTGAGCAGGGCAGAGGAAGCTTCCTTCTCCAAAGCAACAATTTCATATTCTTACTAGGGAATTCTCAAAAGCTACTTGAACAACTGCGAGGTGTAATCACTAGATAAAACCCGTAGTCTCTTCCAAATTTATAATGTGCACCAAACTACACAACAAAGTGGCTTTCTAATTACTCTGTGTCGCTCTATTTGTTCCAACTTGCTTTCATTTTTAGATGTCTACTGTAATCTGAACTGTCTTCTTCCTAAATTCAATGTTTCAAACAATTTATATAATAAACAGTTAAAACTTAGCGTTGTCAATGTAATCTGGTATCTGAAAAATATATTTCATAAGTCAAACAAAATGTGATAAAAATTAACCTTGCAAAGATCTATTGGCCAGTTAGAGGAACAAGTCACAATTTTAGCTGGCAGTTGCACATACAGTACATAATAAATGACTGATTTTTCACCAACATATGCACAATTTTAAAACATTACTGGTGCACAACATAGAACATCTTGATGTTTTATATGGTATCTAACACAGCACACACCATCACAGATTGAGAAGTCAGTTTGATTGCTCCATGCTTGAACTTTTGACTATTAAATAGTTTTCAGGAAAAATGAACAACAAACTATTCCTGTTTTGGAAAATATCACCTTTTGTCATGAAAGGTTTGTTACAAATATACCTCCTGTGTCTCATTAAATATAGCATATTTCCAGTTGGATTTAGTGAAGATAATATGCTCTGTGATTTCAGATTTGTTTATAATACAAACAATCCTTAAATACACTAAAAATATCTTTTATTATAGTTGTGTTTCATTTTCCTAGAGTGAGTGTTTTAAAGCAAATAGTAACTTTAAACATAATATGTACTTTTTTATATTAAAAAAATATAAAAAATGGGTTATCACAGAGATATCACATTTTTATTTATTAAGTATTTGGTAAAAAATAAGTCATATCAGAGTCAATGTATTAATAGGGGCTATTATCATTTTGCTTCTGAAACAAAGGGAATAACTCTTCTATCTGTAAGAGCTACAGGCTCTTGTTCCTCTTTATTACTGATGCAAAACAGCATCTCATGGGAGGCTCAGAAGATGATCTATAAATTAATTAATTCGTATCAAGGCCATTTAATTTAACCTTGTCCCTTATTATTAGAATGGCCATGCATTTTTTTTTTCAGTAATAAGGCCATCAAGGCTACACCACGTGGCATCTGAATCCTTTTGTTTTTACTATTGGCCCATTTGCTTGGCATCCTGATAATGCGTCCCTGTGCCCTATCCCAAAAATAGATACAGCTTATCACTGTGACACACAACAGTAATTCTTTGCATGCATTTGCACTTTACATTTTAGCATAAATTTCAATTAAAAACAAAAAAACATTCCTGGAGAGAGCTGCCAAAAACTGCTTTAGCATTTATTAATGAAAAGAAAAAACATGATTTCAATCAGCTGGACACCTAATGTTTCTTTATACTTCCAAAATATAAGAAGTAAAGTTTACATTTATTTATTAAGTGCCTATCACAGACAAAAGTCACAATATGCTGAACAATAAAAAATAATAAATTAAACTGTCACAGCAGCATACAAAACAAGGACAATATGAATGACTTCCACAGATGGCAGTGCTACCAAAATGCCTGTCTGAACAAATGGATCTTAAGTTGATAATTAAACAATTCATTAGATTCTGCAAATCTCATTGTCAGTGGAAGAATGTTCCATAACCTTGAAATGTGAGATTCCCACGTGTCTTTAGTCTGGCATGAAGTACTGAAAGGAGATCTAACTGAGCAGATCTCAGAGCACAGCCCAAGGTGTAGTGCTGCAGGAGGTTTGTGATATATTGGGGAATGATATACAGTAATCCCTCGCTATATCGTGTTTCGACTTTCGCGGCTTCACTCTATCGCGGATTTTAAATGTAAGCACATCTAAATATATATCACAGATTTTTTGCTGGTTCGCCGCTTTCTGCGGACAATGGGTCTTTTAATTTAGGTTACATGCTTCCTCATGCTTCCTCTGATTGCCCAGTTGATTTCATACAAGGGATGCTATTAGCTGCTGGCTTAGAAGCTACCCAATCAGAGCATGTATTACATATTAACTAAAACTCCTCAATGCTATAAGATATGTTTCCCGCACGGTGCTGGTTTGCTTCTCTCTATCTTTCTCACTCTCTCTGCCTGACGGAGGGGGTGTGAGCAGCGGGGCTGTTTGCACAGAGGACACGGACGCTCCTCTACAAAATGCCGCTTTATCGCGGTGCTTCTGTATACTTAAAAGCACGTATTGATTTTCTGATTGTTTGCTTTTCTTTGCGAGCGCTCTCTCTGACATTCTCTGCTCCTGACGGCGCTCCTTTATGACGGCGCTCCTTTGAAGATAAGATATATTTGCTTTCTTTTAATTGTGAGAAAGAACTGTCATCTCTGTCTTGTCATGGAGCACAGTTTAAACGTTTGGCTAAAGGGTGTTATTTCATGTCTAGAGGGCTCTAATAATGTTAACAGGGTGGGAGAGTTTATAAGGGCTTAAAATATATAAAAATAACCATACAAACATATGGTTTCTACTTCACGAATTTTCACCTATCGCGGGGGGGTCTGGAACGCAACCCCCGTGATCGAGGAGGGATTACTGTACAGTCAAACTTGGTTATATTGAGTTTGACGAGACCGACACTACTTACTTAATTTGACAAAAACTAACTCAGTCTATTAAAATAATAGTGATTTATTGAAAAAAATATACATTTAGCCCATAATGAAAACATACATTAAGTACAATATACTATTTTCTAAGAAAGTCCAAAATACTTTTTTGTTTTAAACTTTGTAATCTACAGTCACACAGTTTGCCTCTTAATGCACCCAACACTTGCTTTTTGTGTCAGTCCCTTGAAAAAATGCCATCAATCTATTGCAGGCATTTTCGGTATCAAGCAATGTTGGTAAACTGCATTCTGGTAAATCCAATATGCCAGCGGCGTCTTCCTCCTTGTCATCTTCATCGTCGTCTTGTTTTTGAAGATACAAGTCTATGATTTTGTTTTTAGTAGAAATTCCGCTAGTAAACAATTCGGTATCCACATGTTGATAGTTGTAATAATTTACATTATTAATTTCAATATTGTTTAAGCGAACCCATGTAGATAACAGCAATTCATCCTCTTCTTCAAAAATATCAGGTGTTGGTTTCCTGAAGCGATACTGTATGGTAACAGGCGTCACATTGTTCCAGGCAATAGATAAGAAATTTATTGCATATTGAAATTTATTCCGCTAAGTGTCTCGCAAAAGTCCAGGATGTGGTTTGCTCGTTATAACAGGGCAAATTTACATGTAAATAACTGGTATATCTTTCAAAAATTCTTTTTTTTCATTATAACCAATAAAATCTTTATAACCGAGCTTTGAGTTTGAGTTTATAACCGAGTTTGACTGTACTTTGAACTTTTATTCCAGTTATAAAGTAAACTAGGTGCAATCCTCCACTCAAACATCTCTGTCGACAAGCACCTCTTTTCTTTTCAATACCAGTCTCTCGCAGGCTCATATATTTAAGAATTGATGTACTTTCTTCACTTTTAGATATTGTTTCTCATAATTATCTTTGCATATTCTATGATGCTGGGGTCTCTATGAAGGGTTGATCCAAACTCTCTCTTCTTTTTATTCATGGATTGCTATTATTAAAATTAATATTGTCTCTCATTTTAGTTTTATCAGCTCTCTGTTATCACCCACACTCCCCCATGAAATACTAGTCTGAAGTAAAGTCATTGCTTTCTACCTTCTTATAAATGGCAGAAGACCATCCTTTAAACATTCCACTTTATTAAAATGCAGGTCTCTCCCTGACCTTAAATTCTATTATTGCATATTCACTCTGCACTTTGTCTGTTTCTGGCTCTGTCCCTCTTTCTTTCCACCTGCATGTTTCTTTATACATCCTAATTTCGTTGCAGTTTTCTGTCTGCAAAATGGCTTGTCAATCTCATTAAAGCCATCATTATCAGGTCTTTCATTATAGCCAATGCTATCTTATACTATTGATGTATGACATTGCGTGTGGAAATTTTTTGCCCCAACTATAAGTTGTCTTACTTGCACTCCCATTTGTTTTTAATGTGTTTCAATTGAAGACAAGCCATGCCATTTCCCTGTGGGCACCAGCGGAATGGCCTTACTGGCAACCTATTGGACAATCCTGGCCTTATTTAGTTCCAGTGTCTCCAATCTCAGTTTTATTCTCTTGGTCACTTTTTCTTTTCCTCCAATGTCCAGTGGCCCCTTCTTCTTTCTTTTTTCACCCTAAAAGAACCTTGTCTCTACTCTTTATTGCTTACTTTGTAAATCTCCCTTCAATCCCACAGTGGCCCTGCAATCTTTCTCCATTAGTTTCTCCAAAATATTCTCATGAAGGACAGGTCCTCCAGTTGTTCCAGTAACTGTACCTACCAACTTAAAATAATCCATATACTTTGTCATTGCCCATAAGTGTTTCTCATGCCCTGATCCACTCTGTTATCCTTATAGCTTTGGTTTACCTGGCACTTTCCTTCAAATAACCTCCTGATGTATCTTTCTGGTTACAGATAACAAATTACTCTCTTTATTTCTGACTATAAATATCATTTGTATCCCTTTCTCCTTCTGTTGGACTTTTAATAGCCAGTCCTAAAAATACATGGTCTTTCATTGTCCTCCACTCTTCAACTTCATTCACTAGATGATTTTCTGCATTCATTATCATCTACCAAAACTATAGTTTTCCATATTTTATTCTTTTGTTAATAAAGTTTCCTACTTGACCCACTCCATTTGTTTTTTTTTTGGTCTCAAGACCTTCTATCTGCAACTTCGATTAACTGGAAAAACTTAATAATGATATGTGTCTGGCTTACAGTACATCTCCAAACCACCAACAGGTTCCTTTGAAGTTCGTTCAAAATGTATATCTCAATAAACAATATGCTATGTGTCTAGGGTTCTGATCCTTTTTGCTGCCACTGTGACTACTGTACTGTATTCTCATATTTTGCGGATGTCCACCTTCATTTTGTTTTGGATGTCACTCTTTGTAAGATTCTGGGGTTTCCCTTGTACTTCTGTCCTCCCTTTTTGTCCTTGCTCTATTCACAACACTGAGTGAGATTTTATGTGTCATGCGTGCACGTCTAAGTGACACTATCAGAGCTCAGACAAGGTATGTAATACCACACAGGGATGAGGGAAGAGCCTCCACTAACAGTGTTGTACTTGTTCTCTTTCTCAGCAGCGACCACTGAGGGCAATTAACACAACCCCTCCCACCTGGACAGGTATAGAAGCCCGATTTTCCTACTGTATTTAGACCTGCATGAAACTAAAGACAGAGCTTTGAGAAACTTGCCAGCCCAGAAAAGCCACTGCTTTGAAAAGCCATACAGGATATTTTTGTTAGGTTTTGCATCCTTGAGTGCTTTTTTTGATGTTTACATCATAAAAATTAAAACGGGTGACCCAAATGTCACCCCAACACATTCTACATATTCCTGAGCTTCTTCCACCCATCCACAATATTTTATGAGTTTGATATGTTTTTCAAAATTTAATTAAACAAAAGTTGATTGCAAAAAACAAATTTTACTTTTAAAAATATATTTTTCTGTCACTTGCATATACCAGGTGGTATAGGCTCATGAAGTATTCTTGTCAGGAATTTGTTTTGTCCTTTTGTGCTTCCTTCACAAAAATTTGAAAAAGAGTATATTATGCTAATGAAGCAGTAATTAGTTGTCAGTTAGGATATGCATCTGTTTTGCTGTTTCATTTTACTCTGAACTGACAATAAGATGCCCAGCAGTGACCAGCTTAATGTTTTAGGAGGTTGGTTCTAACAGTTGTCCTTCATGAAGGCTGAAGGACACACCATGAGTCTCCCTAAGGTCTTTGTGTGCTGTCAGATCTCTTCTAAAGTTATAAATACAGACACTCTGTAAGTGTTTCCAAAGAAGAATCAAGCTACAGTAACCCAGCTGGCTTTCAGCTTGAATGTTAAATGCGAGCCTATAATGTGAACGCAAGGACTTATCATTACAGCCTTTTGCTTTTAAAGAACTTCCTTCTTTATAAAATAAGCACACTTTTATTTTAATATAACAGGAGGGTGCAGCATTGGTTTGGAGCAGTATATTTTCAGCATCCTAGGTTCAAACCTGGTGCCTTCTCATTCTCTTGTGTTAAGTTTGCATGTTCTCCCTTTATCTGAATGGATTTTTTCTTCAGAAATTCTAACGTTCCTCCCATATGCCCACAGAAATGCAGATTAAATTAACTGGCGATTCTAAATTTGCCCAGTGCAATGGACTGGTGCTCCATCTTGCATTGATTTCTGTTTTGCACCCAACATTATAAAGCCTCCACTATAACTTGTAACCCTAATCTAGATGAAGCAGGTATGTGAATGCCATGTTATTTACCCAAAGCTTCTCAAAAATTGTGAAAATTATTTGACAACTAGTGTCAATGATGAGACAAATGAGTCACAAAAAGATTTGAGGCAGCAACCTGTATAATTCCTGGCTGCAAAAGAGTTAAATTGAGAGTACATTTGTGTACAGATTTGAGTCCAAGACAGAACTGTCTTGACGAGGCAAAGATGGCAGCTTTAAAGCAGAGGGTAGGAAGTGGTATCGTCAGGGCTGGAACCAGAAGTGGCGTCATTGGTCTCGGAAGTGTCCGTACACTCCGCCACCCCCGGTCTGCCGTGGAATTACCCACATTCAGGCACTTTAGCTGCCTCCCATGCACACGTGTGTGCCAGTAGTCTTGTTTTACATTAGTTCCAGTAGCCTCCATTTTTTGTTTCATTGCGTTCCAAACCATAATCTTTGTTCGACTGCAGGAACCTTCAATTTGAATCTTGACAACAACAAAAAGGGTCTTGTAATGAACAGTTGTATGAAAGAATTTCACTAGTATTTTTTGTTTTAGCACTCAGTCATCTCTATAATGTACAGTTGGTTTAAATAGTGGCTTTGTAGGAGTGCTGCCCAAACTATGACCATTTATTCGGCCTGTACACAATCTTCTAAAATGATGCATTTTGCATTTTTTCATGCACTAACTGGACATGTATTTTTCATTACAACTAATTTGAATGTAACAGATGCTTTAGAAGAAGCAATAAATAGGTAACACTTGAATTAATAATTGATTTATTAACAGAAACTACAGTATGCTAACACATTGAGTGGGAGACTATTGCTGACCTTAAATGAAACCTAATATTCTAATTATAATCAGACTGGTAGTATATTTGTAAGAAATCACTGTTAAGTAGAATTTTTATTTTATTTCATATTTAGTTTTGCAGTTAACAACATAGTTGTAGTATAGTTACTATACAGAATTCAATTCTGTTATTATTTTTGATTTGGTTTTGAGTTAATTAAAAATAATTTGCATTATATCTCTACTGTTGCACAACACCTTTTTATTTTTATATGGGGACTGTTATTTTGTGAACCTTTCTTTATGGTTGACACCTTGGTTGCTACCACGTGACAACAAGATGTGTGCAATACATGATCTAATGTATAAAATGCAGTGTGTGCACTTCCTGATTGTCCAAGATTGTGGATAATTAATAAACATGTGTAGCTGCATTTAGTTTGAATAGTCAATCGATGATGGCATCACTAATCACAATGATGTTGATTACATGGTAGCAACAGCCACAGCTACTGATCAAGAACATTGCAACATGTGAACAAGAAAATACTGCTATATCGTGGTACAAGCCATTAAAATACTTAGTGTGGTCGAGTGAAGGAATTATAAGTTGCCACTGGAAACTGTTGAGGTGCCAAACCTGTCGTACCTATTTAAGTTTAACAAAAAAATCTTTTCTTTATAAGAAAAAAAAATAGGGCCACTCTGCCCACCAACAGAAAGTCTCCATAAAATATTGCCATCAGGATAGACAGAGATACAGGTCTCATCAGGTAACTCTGTCCTGTCTTTGGTTCGGTGTAAGACTGAATGCCTTCTCCCATCAGCAGTGGGATTTATAGCATGGGGACCTGAAGTGGCAGAGTCAGTTTCCCTTCTTGTCCGATTTCTCCATGCTGCAATGGGAATAAGAGAAGAAAATGTTAGCGCCAGTGCCTCTCTTGACCTGCAACGGCATTACATACCTGTGATGAGTCTTTAGAGCAATTCACAGACACACGTGTGACATTTGCAAAATGACCAAACAATGACATCACTAAAATAACAACAAAAATAATTAAATTCCGTAAAACATATTTGAACATGAACAAAGATGTAAATACAAACCTAATGCAACCTAATTATGGGATAATAGGATTCGCAACAGATGGCTTCTGCATTGTTTCAGCATGATTTGGACTGCAAATTAAGAAATTAAATTAATAGATAATTTAACCTTTGATACTAATTTTTCATTGCTTACTGTTACTTTATGAACTAGATAAAAAGGACTGCACCATGCCCTGTTCAAAGTAGTCTCAGTAGGTATCCTGTCACGACTTGCAAAGGTTAAGGTTAATGTTCCAGCTGGCACTCTGAGAATGAGAAGCTTTCCAGCAATGAAGTCCTGAAACAAAACCTCTTAAAGGTTTTCTGTAAATAGTTTTTATTTGTGAAAAAAGTAAAACTGCACAGGTTAACATGTCAATACAGAATAGATAATGCTAAAATTCTTTTTAATAGAATGTCATCTAGCATGACAGGGAATGGCTTCTGTAAGGGCAAGGATTAACAGTATGTAAAGGGCATTCACAATCACAGTCTGTTTGCATATCTTCTGCATTGAGCTTTTCGTCTCATTGATAAAATTCTGGCACTGAACTGAATGTGACCCAGAAAAATTATGCAGACAAAAAGGAAAATGTGCAAATTTCACACAGATAGCAAGCTGGCTAGAAATCAAGCCAGTGCTGCCAGTTCTGTAACAGCTCATGGAGAACATTTTCTAAAAGTAGTTTTGGACATAAAATAAATCTACTTTGTCTATATTACTCTTTTTAAAGACACTGTTTTTGATTTTGTACTGAAAATCAGTAGTTCAAGGAGGGGTAAGTTCCTTCCACAATACATCTCCTTAGGGATTACGTGTGACAGGAAGTTACATTCAGTAGAAATGCAACTAGATTTAGCAGACTGCTGACAGATTTTTTTTTTTGTCGAGAAGAATTTCATTATCTGATCAAACATTTGACCCTACAGAGGGTAGTATTTTTCTGTAGTTCTCCACTACAGCAAAATGCAATCCCTTCCCTAGTGGTCCTTTTGTTTGGAAGTGATGTATCATTTTGATCAAGGTTTGTAGATATCTGACATTAATATACAGTCTTGATATTGTTATAACTGGCAAACATACTGTAAAAATATTTAAGTGACAGTATGTTACCGTAATTTAAATTTAGTATAAATCAAGAAATATGGATTGCCACAATAATATTGGCTTGAAAGGAGATATTAAAAGGCATTTGTTTAAATTAACTTCTAATAAACACCAAGCCAGTAAAATATATACTACTAGAAGCAGCACCCTGTGTTGCAAGGGTAAGCAATTTTAAACCCTAGTCCATTTGTCTGCTAGTCTGGCTTGAGTCTGTTCTGGCATTTCACTTGATCTGAGTCACCAGATGGCACTGTTATTCAAACTGCAGTAAAAAGGGGGAAAAAAGGTACCTCCACGGTCATAATTTGGGTTAGAATATAGTCTACAACCTTCCAATGATCAAATGAGGGAGGTGTGCAAATTTTGGCAAAGATTAGTCCAATGGTGTGGATTCACATACTGTAAGAAAAGGTGCTATATAGGCGACCTGACACAGATGGACACAGAGGCACGTATAAAATTAAAAGACTTTTTATTTTCTTCTGCTGGAGGGCACGTCTTCCTTGTACTGGAAGGTGGAAGGGTGGGCTGGGTTGGCATGGGTGGGCTTCCCACCCACCCTTGTTCCCATGGCAGATGTGGTGAAGGGGCGTCCCAGCCATGGCATGGGCCCCGGCCATCCGTCACAATGCATATTGTGACGGGTGTCGCCATACTGTTTAACAGTAAAACTATGGCAAAGAAACACAGCTGCCCTTCAGCAACTCCCTCTTAAACTGTATTTCAATGAGAAACAAACACACTCTTACCTGTCTCCTTTGCGGCATCAGCTGCATGCTTCTCGTGTGAGGTTTGGAACATTTAAAAGAGTCAGCCTTGGCCAACCTAATCCCTCACTCTCCTGTCCTTTCTCCTTCAGACTGCCTCTGCTCCAGTCGCTGCTTCCAAGCTGTTAAACCCGCTTGATGAATTTGTGTTTTTTTGACCTGGAGATGGGGAGCTGCACCACCACGTTTGGAAGCTGATTCTGTGCTTTTCTGCTGTTGACAAACCCCTTCTGAATAAGGTCTTGTGCTTGTACCTGCCAACTCAGCAATAAAGATTTTATTCCTTGGAAACCTGTTCCCTTTTCTAGTCTCCTGTGCAACATTGTGACCCAAGCTTGACAAGATATACACACACACACAGATTTTGAGCTTCATATACAGTCTACCCTTGATTTTCGCAGGAGTTATTTTCCTAGGAAACAACACAAAAGTAGAAGATGAGAATTTTAATGCATTGAACCTATGGGAAATAGGGGTTAGGTT
Source organism: Polypterus senegalus (assembly GCF_016835505.1). Taxonomy (NCBI): domain Eukaryota; kingdom Metazoa; phylum Chordata; class Cladistia; order Polypteriformes; family Polypteridae; genus Polypterus; species Polypterus senegalus. The sequence goes on from NC_053160.1 coordinate 57,881,193, forward strand.
TCAGTACTACAGATTGTTCATAAAAACTTTTCTTGTTGGAATTCTTTAAAACAAAACACTATTTTTGAAAAAATTTACTCTTCATAACACATTAACCATGAAATACCTCATAAAATGTAGTACACAAAATACAACTGGTAACCTGCAAAAACATTTTTTCTTGCTTTTCAGTGACCTGTCCCCCTAGCAAAAATGTCAATCTAACCTCGAAATCTGAGACGTTCTACGATTAGCTCTTGCACAGAAGTCTACACAAGAGCATGTCCTTCTGTATTGATCTGTGCAAGGACCAGATTTCATTCCCTTAAAAAAAAAGTTACTGCTCTCAAAACTTAAGCCTCTCATTTTTTTATCTGCTGTACATGGACAGAAGTCTGCAAATGTGCCAACATTAAAGAAGAAAAACAAGTTACAATTAAAATTGAGCAAATACTTGAAGCTGTGAAAGTTAAATGTGCAAATATTGAGGAATGACTGTATTAGATGAAAAAGGTAAAGTACAAAAATAAACATACTTTGCCAAAGAAAACCATCTATCTACCAGACACATTGTTTCCCAAGAACAATGCCATATCAAACAAAAAAATAATCTGAAAAAACAGCACAAATTACGAAAGAATCTCATCTATTATTATAACATGGCTAATACTGGTATACAGTGGATTCAGAAAGTGTGCTTTCTGCATACTTTTTTGTGATGTAGATTAAATATTAAAAGGATAACTTTGACAATTTTCCCATCAGTCTACACTCAATAACTTATAATGACAAAGTGAAAACATGTTTTCAAAACTGTTTAGAAACTTATTAAAAATCAAAAACTGAAATCTCTCATTCATATAAGTAATTCAGTCCCTTTGCTGTGGCACTTGAAATTGTGGCCAGGAGCAATCCTGTTTAATTGTCCTTGAGATGTCAAGAATTTGATTGGAGTCCAACTGTGGCAATTGAATTGACTGGACATGCAGCAGGTCCTTCATAAGAGGACTGAAAAATGACTTTTTAAAGCAGAAAAAAGGGCCTTATTCAACACAACCCATCACAAATTAAAGTTGCGCATCATGACATCATCACCCATCTCCTTCGCAAACAGCAGTGTGTGAATTGTGTTCTTAAAGTGTCACAGCACCTTCAGCAATTACACCTAGTTTTGAAAGACACATGCCTCTGTATATAAGGTCCCACAATTCCCACAGGAATTACCATTCCGTCTAAGAAACTTTCTGTAGACCTCTGGTGGTGAGGCATTGATCAAGGCTAGCAGAAGAAACTATTTCTGAAGTTGTGAGTGTTCCCAAGATAACAGTAGCCTTAATAAATATAAGATAGAAGAAGTTTGGAACCACCAGGACTCTTTCTAGAGTTGGCTGGCCAGCCAAACTGAGTAACTGGGCAAGAACACTTCCCATCCAGTCTAACAGAAGTTGACAGGATCTGCCAGAGAGTATGGAATAAAAGACCAAAATCCAGGTATGCAAAGATTATCCAAGAAAACTCAAAGTTGTAATTGCTGCCAAAGGAGCTTCTACAATGTGCTGAGTTAAGGGTCAGAATACTTCTTTGAATGAGAGTTTCCAGTTTTTTATTTTTAATAAATTTGGGAACCTTTTTAAAAACAAGTTTTCACTTTTTCATTGTGGAATATTTTGTTTAGGGCGGCATTATGGCGCAGTGGGCAGCGCTGCTGCCTCGCAGTTAGGAGACCCAGGTTCGCTTCCTGGGTCCTTCCTGCATGGAGTTTGCATGTTCTCCCCGTGTCTGCGTGGGTTTCCTCCCACAGTCCAAAGATATGCAGGTTAGGTGCATTGGCGATCCTAAATTGTCCCTAGTGTGTGTTTGGTGTGTGGGACTGTGGGTGTGTGTGTGTATGCCCTACGGCGGGCAGGCGCCGTGCCTGGGGTTTGTTTCCTGCCTTGCACCCTGTGTGGCTGGGATTGGCTCCAGCAGACCCCCGTGACCCTGAAGTTAGGATATAGCGGGTTGGATAATGGATGGATGGATGGATATTTTGTTTAGATTGATAGGCAAAAATGGCAAATTTATTGATTTAAAATTAAATCTACAATACAATAAGGTGTGAAAAAGGTGAAGGGTTCTGAATACTTTCTAAATCCATTCTATGTATTTTTGGAACAGCAAACTTGAAATCGTACACTGTTTCTGAAAATGATTCTTAAGGGGTAGGTGTTATATAGCTGGTTTACACACTAGGGTTCCCTGGGATGGTATGCAACTTCGATGCTTCATAGAGATGGACGGATCCAGACAACAGCAATCAATTAAGGCTTACATCTGCTAAGGTAAAGGTGCTTCAATGCACAATTTTACACTTCAAATTATACAATCTCACGCATACAATTGTATTTCGTATAATGCTATATTATTTGTACATTTTTAATGATAATGAGGAAAAGTGGGTCAATAGTTTACACTCAAATCACTGGCTGTTCCAGCAAAACTATTCACCTTGCCCTCTTTCTCTAATGGTTAGTCTTATCATCATAGCCATCTGACAAGCTTTTCCACTCTAGTTGCTGTCTCCTACTCTGTGTTTGGAGTTACAGTATCTGCAAGCATAGATAAGTAGTTCCCATTTTCTGCAAAACCCAGTAATCACCAACATGTGCTATGTGGATAGTTTTAATACAGTCTGCATAAGGTAATAATAAAGAATTACTGAGTGTTTTGTTTTCAAATTTACACCATCCATTAAATGCCACTTAGCGTTGTAGCTCACTGTCTGCTTCAGTTATTATTCAGTCTTAAAACCATTTCTGAAAACCCTAAAACAAGTATTTTGTGTTCTACTTTTGCATCCCACTTAAAACATTCTTTGAAGGTGTAGTTCAATGATAGCTAAATGACAATTAAATGAATCCAATCAAAGAACCTCAAACCATTTTCTTTCAGGACCTTATGCATTGCATACAAATAGTATATGTCCACTTCAGATAGAAGAGCATCCCTATTTAAATTCAAAAGATATCATAGAGCACAAGTATTTGCATTTCCAAAGAAAGATCTTGAATTCATATTGTTATCGTTTTTTTGTCAAGGCACACTAAATCAAGTTAATGTTGTGCAGTGATGTCTTTGCCCACACCAAAGTGCTTATTTTGAAATGTGCATCCACAGTTTTTACATAAAACAGCATTACAAATGGATAACTAAATATTGTCCCAGTAAAGGGGTTAAGTCTAAATAGTGAAGCCACAGAGGTGACAAGGGCACCAAGATGCAGAGATTTATTTAAAGAATCAGTGACTTGAGGCAGAGCTTCATCTAAATGAGCAGTAAATGAAATTACTAATACGTTGGAAAAATCAGAGATGAATGGTCCAAGCAGATTATGTGAAGGGGGACTGCAGTAAGAACTATGGAAGTAACCAGTACAGTAAAGGACCAAGATGATTCAGTTGATGAGAATTAGTGTTTTTAAATCCAAGTTATTGTCAGAAACCAGTTCTGAGGGAGCTATAGAATGTCCCTTTTTTTGCAATTTATGATGTATTTCCTAATCTGACTCTTCCTTACAAATTTGCCTTGGCCATAGAAGCTGCAGTAGAAAATCTGATAAGGGAAATATTACAAATTAGTAAATGATGTAATGGTTTACAAAACAAGAAAAAAAAAAGAAATTCTCAGAGACATAATTTAAAAATAAATTAAAAGTATTTTAATAGACAGTTCATTAGGAGAATTGTTGTCACCAATACTTACATATCAACTGAGTAATGTTAGGTTTATTGGATTATACGTTGACACCTTCACATACTGTGCATATTATGTCATTGTTCATGTAAAGAATTCACATTGACACTGGACCTGATCTCTCACTCTCTCAGTTTACTAGTATTTACACAATTTGTGTTCTCAACATCAAAGTATCATGCATCTCTACAAACACCTCTCAATTTTCAAAGCCTGCTTATCGACGTATATTTTTCTCTTGGAAGCATTAACCGCAGAAGATATCAGTGCTCTGAAGAGCACTGCCATTACCATTAACAAACTAAAATTCATTCATACTAGGCCAATGTATCATCCATATTTAATTTAAAGAAGCATGCACTTATTTTGAATTAAAGTAGATGTATTTCAAGAAGAGTTCAGCTATATAACTAATAAAAAAGTATAGAATGCTGAATATAACTGCTGTAATAAATAAAATAAGATCTGATTGATCATTCTAATTAGGAGAGCAAGCACACTGATATCATGTATCATTTTACTGATAAACAGAAGAAAGGAACACTTGTGTAAACAAATGAACATTTTCTTATCTTTGTGCGTTGTATGATTGTTGTTGCTTAGCTATTATAAAGTTTGTGTTTGTGTGTAAAACAGCTTATTCATTATGTAACAAGCCCTAATTTTCATCATGTAAATGTTAGCATCATTTGATACAATTTATGCTAACAATAAAAGAATACCAAATGATGCTATTTAGTAATAAATGAAATATTGTAAATAAATTCAAATTTATTTTTGATATATTCAAATTCCATGACGTTTGTGCACTCCAGCTGGCCAAGATGTAAAAGAATCTTGTTTCAATGTTACATGGTAGATCACCATGGAATGAGTTCACTTTGAGAGTGGAGGTTCAAGCCCTGGATAGTTCCTACACACTCTTGAAAATCTATGCTATTGGGATAAAACTCAAAATTTTCTGCACCCATATCTGATGCAGGTCAACAAGGTGGTATGTAAAAACATGTAAATAAGGGAATTATATCTGAAAAAAGGTTTATACTCCAGCAGTTGTAATGTAGATTTAATTCATGAAAAAGTCAACCAATAAAAGATATTTTTTATAAATTGGATAATTATCAGAATACATCATCTAATGCTAGATGCTACATCATCACTGATGTTCATGCAGTCGTCGTGTGTTTCAGGTCTTTCAGGATCAGACATGCTCGCCCAGGTGACCCTGTCATGGCTGATTAAACCACAACTTGTGTCATCCTCAAGGACATTCTCTGTAAAAATAGACAGCGCATTCAGGAAGTACTCAGGTCCCTTCATTTTCTGCACACTTTATTGTGTTGTCGGTTTAATTTTAAATGAATACACTTGCAGTTTCTGCCCACCAATATAAACTCAATACATAATGACAAAGATAAAACATGTTTTCAGAAAGGTTTGCAAATTTACTAAAAATCAAAAATGAAATCTTTCATTCATATGAGTATTCAGACCCTTAATTCAGTACCTTGTGGAAGTAATTACAGCTTTGGGTCTTCTTTGTTAACTCTTTGAGAGCTGAATATTTTTTTCCAATAAACTGAGTTTTCAGAAAAGCACACAAAGCAACGGTTTCTCACAGTAATCAATATAAAATGTCTGTCGTTGTGTGCTGTGGCCCCCAGTTTACTAGGAATGCACATTAGGCTGGCTTCCAGGCTTTCTTTGCATGGTGGGGGGGTGGCAGCATGTGCAGTGCATCGCAACCTGGTTTGTACCTTTTGCCATCGTAAGTGACAGTCCTCTCAGGTGAATGAAGAAGATGCATCAGCTACATGAACCGGTTCAGCACTACAAGTGGCATGGGACTGATCAGCTGATGCCGGTACCTCACATTCGTTTACAATCACTTGTATCAAAATTGGAGTCCAGCAAGTCAGAGTCCAATTCAGTGATAATATGCAAAACGTCATCCATAGAGTATCTTGATTTACGCATTCACCTCAATCTCTTGCCAGATCTCAAAACCATTAGTGCTGTTGTTTACTCCTTGCTACTCATGCAAGCACAGTCCAAAATAATGAAGCTAACTTTCTTTCTAGCAACTAAATTTCCAACTAAAACATAACAGTGGGTTTTGTTATCATTTTCAATTGCTTATCACCGCCAACCCCTCCTTTTGACAAAAGTCGACATCTACCCTGAAAGAGTTAAGTCTCTACAATCATAGAACAGTTAATCCCATTCTGATAGATCCTCTCAAGCTCTGTTAAACTGGATGGGAGGCGTCTGTAAACTGCCATCTTCAGGTCTCTCCACAGATGCTCTAAGGGGTTTAGCTCTTGGCTTTGGCTGGACAAGTCAAGGACAGTTGGAGACTTGTCCCAAAGCCAGTTCAGCATTTTCTTGGCTATATGCTTCAGACCATTGTTGTGTTGAAAGGTGTCCAGGCTGTGGTTTATCCATTTATAATTAAATCTACAACACCATAAAGTATGAATAATGTGATGGATCAGTAAGCTTTCTGTATCCACTGTATATTTTCAATGAGCAAAATATAAACTTATAATTGTTTAATAATATAGTACATCCAACACTTTAAGACACAATTTTCAATGCTTGTTTACAACACCTCATCTAAAATCCTTGAAGCCATACGATATTTATATACAAGATATGTTCTCCCATAGTACAGATAAGTAGATTCCACATAAGTGGAAATTGTAACAATTACACATTTTGAATATTTTTTTTTCCAAAATTATAATGGATTATATAAAACATACCTAAACATTTCATCCTATAGTTGCACTTCTAACTGTTTTTTAAAAGGCAGGCATGCTTTTTAGGATTAAAGACGTTTGTGATTGTAGGTATCCCACTTACAGGTGCAGGAGGCTTAGAAAGGAAGTGTTGTTTCTTCAAGAAAAGCATGTAACAAAATATGTGTGCTCAGACGTTAATGTGATTAATTTTCATAAAGTATATCCTGCCTTAGACTGTCACCCTGACAACTTTTCATCCAATGTGTTGTGCACAAAAGCTAGTCACTTTTTCAAATGTCATTGAGTGTTACTGCTAATTGCAAGTGAGCCATAAGTTATGTATAAAATAATGTTGCAGCATCGGCACCTAGTGCCAGAATGGATGAATGCTCTGCTCTTTACATGGCTCCTAGGGGTGGCGCACTATCTTTAAAATGACCACCTGCTTTTTCTCACACTAGTTGGAAAAAGTATTTGCAACAGTGCAGAGCTGCTGTTTTTATTGGTGCTCCTGTTATTGATGATGCAATGCCAGCTCATTCTTTTGGTGAGTCATACCTAGCTGATGTAACTTGAACAGTGCTGTTGCATAGTCCTCCCTTCAATGTTCCCAGCAGCCACTTCCAACTCCTTGCAATGGCGCACAAACGCGTTGAAATGGCAGGGTAGTCTTCTCTCCCGCTTCAGTTGTGCAGCCAGTGACAAGGGCACATCAGCAGGATTTGGGAGTGCTGTGTTGTCAATGGCACAGCAGGGATGTTGCTTGCCACACTGGCTGGTGGCACAATCGGGATGTTAAGTGCTGTGCTGTTAAATGGTGCAACAGAGGTGTTCAATGTTGGTCAAGCTGTAGGGAAGCAGGTGAACTTCATTGTGTGGAGACGCAGGTGGTGAAGTAGCGCTGCAAACTGTATTCCAGGTCTGGATCTTAGCTTTGAGACTCTCCCTTTTCCACCGCTTCATGAAGACTCTACAATCTGCCTTGTCCTTTGCCTGCACATTTTTACCACAGGCCCTGCTTCTCACAGATCACTTGGGGTCAGTGGCAGCTCAATCTTCCAGACTTTTTCCCGGGCCCATGAGCCTGAAGCTCCAAAGGTGTCCACACACCTGGGCTAGTGTATGTTAGCAGATGGAGAAACAGTGGTGGAGCTGCAGAGGTTTCAGCTTCTCATCTGTCTCCATCCCTGTACTGCTGCTGCAAACAACACTCCAGATTGTGGTTCGGAGCCTTAAAACTCTCTAGCACCTCCTCCAAAGACCAACGCTGGTTCATTTCAGGTGTCCAAAGAATTTGACACTCTGCTAAGTAGGACTGTAGGTCTTCTTCATTCACTACACCAATGTAGTGTTGGCCCTGAGCACCACAATGGATGGATTCTCTGCTGTTTATGTGGCTCTTTTAGGTGACTTGCTATCCTTAAAAGGACTGCTTGCTTTTTGCCGCACTAGTTGGTAAAATTGTGTGCGACTGTGCAGAGTTACCATTTTTATAGGTGCCCCTGCCGTTGATGATGAAATGCCAGCTCATTCTGAATGGTGACTTGTCCAGTGCCATTGCAATATATATAAAATATAAGCTCAAAACTATAATATAGCAGCACTTGTACTGTATAGATCACTCTCAAAGTGATCGAACTGTGGAAAGATTATATCCTTAAAAAAGTAGTTTTGGTAAACATTTGCAACTGTGGTCCGACCGGTATGTTTTAATGTAAACCAGAGTTTATGCCAAACTTAGCAGGTAGTCAAACAATCAAAGGGAGATTTGATGTCACTTTAATCCGTTCATCTTTTAAAAAACATTAATGAGGTAGTTCTAAAACTTTTGAGATTTGTTATAGTGATAATATAACATAAAAAGTGCACTATTTCACCATATTGGTCCTGAATTGCATTCACTTACATCAAGACTCAAAATATGAGGTATATAATGCATTGACACACTATGCAGCAGTTGGCTTTTCAAATTTCAGAATTACAGGGTCAAGATTGTGGACCTGTATAAAATGGGGGATATTTTAGTTTAGTGATTAAACCACAGAAGTCTTTCATTTTCATCTCAGAGTGCTTTATTAATGTTGTGAGCTGGTGGTAAGATACAGCCTTTGATTGAAGAATGATTTGTGGACAAGGAAATGAAAGTACTTCATGAGGCAAGGCAGAGAATGGCCTGTAAAGGGGCCAGGAAGTCAAAAGAGTGGCTGTCAAAAATCAAAACGTTAACCAAAATTTGTAGTTGGACCCAAGGCAAAATCCTGATCACCTTTAAATGACTTTCAATAAATAGATTAATTAGTTCATGAGAAACCTTGATACTAAACTAATCTACCATTTTAAATAAACCACTTGCCTGGAAATAAATACCAAACGGTGCTGTGGTGACATCACCCACAAGATGATAAAAAATAGCATGATATATTAAACAAAATAAAAAATAATGCACCAGAATCCTTCCTTAGGATGGAAAATTCAGAATAAAAACAATTATATGAGAAAATCACTGTATTGCAGGTCCCATGTGGCCATGCTATGCACAGACATTTCAGTTTCCATGTAAACACTTCTACATAAAGCCATTAAGTGGTGACAATGACGTTGTTAAAAACTGTCAAATTACATTATTCTGCATCTGTAAGTGACAGAAGCAAAAATACATTACAATATATATGAGGGCTCAGCCCTTAGTGAGAATGGCCCCTAATGATGATAGGACAAAAACAAATTGCTGAATATATTGCTTATACGGGAAAGGAGCTATATAAATTAAATATATTATTATTTATTAAACACAGTTAAATAGTAGGTAACAGGCCGAAGTGACATATTCCAAGTGACACTCATTCTTTGTTTATATTGTTGGACTAAATTCAGTCTTCCCAATTTAACATTATCTATGGCTGAAGAACAATGTTTGATACAACAAAGATGTGTAAATTGTAGATCAACATTATTATTATTAGTTTTGTAACACTTTAGTTTAGATGCTGCTATTAGATGCATCTATTACTCTTATGTAACAAGACTTTAGCAAAGGCTTCGTTTGAGTCTTCATTTAACCCATAAAATATCAGTAGATCCATCTCAGTGCAGTCTCAGGGCATATTGACATGATGGTAAAATGACTTTTTAATATGAAGGATTCATAGGTCTTATACTAAACATTTAATATCAAAAGAAACATATTTCAGTTAAACCACGTCAGAACACTGTAAAGTGAAGTGTGTTGTTAGTGGGTCACAATGCAGAGACAAAAAACACTTTAGCGATGCTTTTAAGTGCTATTAAGACCCAAAGAAGTGTTTGTTAAGGTCTTGTTACATAAGAGTAAATGAGTAATAATTGCATTTTTTCACTACCTAAAGTGTTACCATTAGTTTTATTTGCATACAGAAATAAGGATATGTGGTGACAGTGTAGCCAGTTTAATGTGACAAGTCTGCAGTGACTGTATGTGGTTTCAGATTTCAGCATTATTGTATATTTTTGTCATTTTTATGGTATGTAAATCCCTATCAATAATTTCCTTTTTTTCTCCTAAGAGCATTATATGATTCAGCATTTAATGCTACACCCACAGTTACATAAGCATAAGATTTTTAAACAAAATGTCTTGTGCTCTATTTTTTATTATGCTGTGTTTTTTATTATTTCAATTGACTAATACAACAAATAGTTTGGGTCAAGTCAGCAAGTGATCATTTTGATTCTTAGACTGTAATTGTGTGACTGCACAATCAAATTCACCGGTTGAACCATTTTTTTCATAAATACTGACAGACATTGCTTTGGTTTCTAGTTTGCCACACTAATTTGTAATTGTAAAGAATTCATCAAAATTATTTAATGAAGCTCATATCTGTCAGAATACTGCATTTATGACCACTGTCCCAAGGTATTAATGTATACTTAATTGCAGCTAAAGCACAGTTTGGCAGTTTGCTCCTTAAGTTAGAGGTAAGGACAGAATGACAAGCTGTGTGGCATACAGCCCAGTGCGTTGGCCACTGTGATGCACTGTGCCTTTGAAACTTTGAATGGACCTAATCACTGGTCATCTTGTAGTTCATTAACTGAGCCAAACCAGGATAAGATTGAGAAACAGACACAAATAATAGATTGTGCAAAACAGCTGTTTTTTATTAACAGGTGACAATAACAAAATCAGTTTAGTGTTATGCTGTTAAAATTGTTCAAATGACTCATGAATCAAAATACAGAAAATTACAGAAAAGAAAAAATATTCAATTTTTTTTTTCTTCCCTCCCAAAATTTTAAAAACAAGTAAAAATACTAAAACAAATATGTATGTTAAAATAAGCAGACAGCTAGTTCACTAACTCTAACAACCTCCTCTAGGACACTGTACTTGTTTCTCTTGTATACACAGATCATAAGGTCAAGATGAGAGAAATCCTCTTGCATCTGCTTTGGCGTTTTAAAACATTGCAGGATTTTCTCATCCAATCTTCACTGATGCTTCTACAGTTCCTACTAATAGAATTGTGCGTTGCCGTGCTCACTACTCTGCATGCTTCATTCTGGAGGGAACTCTTTCTGTCTAAGAATTCAGACACGTGTGTGCATGCATGCAGGCAGACAAATGCAATCTTCTCTTTTCCTGGACACTTACCTGTTTACGGCTTTAAAGCAACTGGCATGCAGGCTGGCATATTGGTCTGCTGCCTTTTATCAGCAGTGACAGAGTAACCCAGGATGGCAGCTGTTTTTCTTCTTGGGAGTGCTCTGTAGGCTTCCAGACCCATGCGTACCTCGAGCATCCTTCCAACCAAAGTGCATTCTTGTGCAACTGTCTAGCCATTTATCACCAGAGCACTACTCCGTACCACCTCATATCACCAACGGTAAGTGCACCATTACTATTTATAAAAATAAAAATAAGGTTATAAATAGTTATACATCAAAAAGCAAACTAATACCATGACATGGCCAGTCACAGTCACATGGCTTCATTCTTTGCATGCAAGCAGAAAATTCACTGTATTCTTCTGTATTCTGTACGCATGACAGTAATAATCCCATAACTCAGAGATCCCCAACTCCAGTTCTGGAAGGCCCCAGTAGCTGCAGGTTTTCATTTTAACTCTTTTCTTAATTAGTGCACTGTTTATGCTGTTTTTTCTGCCTCACTCCGTGCTGTCCGTGCAACGTGGCTGGAGAGAGATTAAACAACTCAGCACATCCACATAAAAATGACAAGGGTGAGCGTTCTTGAAAGCTTTTACAGGACGTACCTCGTTGTAAACTGAAATATATACAAAAGAAACATACAGGTATTTACAGATGTAGAACCAAAGACAATAAAGAATGATTTACAAAGCAATGCATAGCAGACAGTATACATTAAACAATAAATCTCTAAAAGAAACTTACAAGGTGAGTGATTTCCACGCTTGGATTGAGACAAAGAGAAGCATGTAGACAAAATTCCAAATTGCTGTGTACCACAACTAACCAGACCAAGGGGTTTATATACCTTAAAGATATGCTTCGGATGTGACTGAAATAAAAGATAAAGGGGTGCCTACGTGAGACACATGGGGTGTATTGTATTCAAATGTTTATTATGGGACCTACATGCTTTACATGAGTTTCATAGACATTTATGACACCACTGTGAGTGTGGGATGTGACTGGCAGGTGTGTTAATAAATGACAAGACAAAGTGGGAGCACAGTTCGACAAATAACAGTAACAGCTAACAGCATGTGGGGCAGAACACTGCTACTTAACTTCTTTTGAATTAATTTTAATTGCCTTGTTTTTAAAGATTTGTTCCCCTTCATTGTTTATCTGAATTGCTTCATTTCATTCCTTAAATGGCATTCAAACAGAAATGAAATGTGACATGAGTGAGCCAACAGTAGACCAACTAAGTCACAGCCTCAAACTTCAACCCATTTCACTCCAACCTGTTGCTTAATTAGGCTCTGATGCTTGTTGTTAATTAAACCCGTTCTTTAATTCCATGGCTGCTCTCTTCGTGCAATAGCAGACATTTCCGAAATTGTTGTTTTTTTTCTTTTTTAAGAGCAGCATTAAAATATTTTGGTGACCTGAGCAGATCAGCATTCCTGAGACCTTCACGTTTTTTATTTTCAGATATTGTATGATGGTCACAGTTTGCTGGTCGAGTTTTGGCTCATTTTGTATCTCATTATTGTTTGGCTGCTAATTAAGGAAAAAGAAACAAAGGTTCTGAGTATTCAAGACCAAGTGAAATAACATTAATTGAAAAGAAGGTCACTAATTAAGGAAAGGGTAACAATGAAAACCTGCAGCCACTGGGGCCCTCCGGGATGGGAGTTGGAGACCCCTGTGATAAACCTATAAACATCATGGGTGCAGTAGTTTTTAGGCATGCCTTTCACTAGTCCTTGTAATGCATTTTCTTCCCTGTGATGTGGTCATGAAATTCTGGAAAATACAGAATTTCACAGGTTGGGCAATTATGTGGCATCCTGAAGGTGTTGCCAACTAGAGACAGTTCATAGTGTGTAAAGAGAAATGCTTTGATGGACATCTCTCTAAGTCAGTAAATTGAGTTCACTGTTTTTTGGAATATCCTTTAACCAGACAAGGAGAAAGAGGCTTGTTGATCCAGTTTTAAATTTCATATTCAGTCCTGCAGTTGGAATAAAAGGTGAAATAATTTGTAAAGGCTTTCCTTAAGTCATGAAAATGAAAGCCTCATATTGGGCTAATACAGTTCCATTAACAGCCTTCTATAGTTCTTGCAATGTCTACGCTGAGTTAAAAGTAGGTTTACGTCAGCTGTCAGGTATTACAGTTGGACAGACATCTACATAGTATAGATTGAGTGTTTGAATGTGTTTCCACTCCGACAGAAGTTGTTTCACTGACCTCTCCACTCAAGATGCTCTCCACCTATTACAGCAACAAAATACACAAAGGAGGAGACATTAAATCTGTTTACACACACCTGTATACACATTATTCTGTTATGGAAGAGATATACAGAATGTTGGTGACAATCTTTTGGAATCCAGACATGAAACATTTTTTAAGAAAATTATATTCCACAGGAGTTTACTGTTGACTATGTGGGATATTTTATGCGTTGCTCGCAATATTCTTGGATTTGTTCAGCTGTGTACTGTACTTTTGTTTTTTTCTGAAGCCACATTGAAACTCCCACAGGAGATGTTTAGTAAAATGCATCAACTTGGCCAGGACTTTACAAGCAATAGATATGAATATTTTATTTATTTCTTTGCCACATTGTGATTTGATACCAAAACTTAGGTAGATTTTATTATCCCAAAGGAAATTTTGTTTGCAGTACAAATAAACTAAACTAAGAAACAAGAAATGTTAAAATTATTATAATCAGCACACAAACATATGGATCGCACAAGTCCAAAGTATTGAATTTGAATTGAATACTGTAATAAATAGGGTACTTAATGCTTCAGCCCACATTTGCTTTAAAGTTCAAAACACTTAGAACACTAGGGATATAAGAGTTAACACTGCAGAATGTGTTTTTATAACTAGGACTAGAAATTGCAGCCGTATAACTGCATTGCCTTTCAGTTATTCTGAGTGCATATTTAAAATCTCCCCTTGTTATCAAATGTAATCAAATGTTCAAAAGCCAAAAATCTAAAAAATAAGCTTAATTAAAATAAAATAACACCCAATGCTCAGCACCTCACACCACTATCCCACAACCACATCTCCCCATAATACAACCTAACCAAACACACCCCTGCCACATTCAAATTGAAAACAACAACAAAAAGAATAGAGTAGCCCAAGAGGACCAGCAAGCAAGGGAACAGCACTTTACTAACCCCATTGTGAAGAAGAAAAGCTAAAGATTACGTTTGCACCCAGAACCAGCTGTAATGTATGAGTCCATTTAACAATGTAAGAGCCAGATGCCCCATTGATCCTCTCTGCCAACAACTCCAAAAGGATCAGAATAAAAAGGGACACTCCCAAATGGAAAGAGGAGATTACCAGAGACAGAGGCAAGGGCAGCTTTAGCAGCACGTTTCCCTAATGGAAATAGACCCTATTGGATAAGACATGAATGATGTGAGGAAAAGTCTAGAAGTATAACAATGGTGTTAATGAAAGGGATGCTAATAGAGTATGGAATTAAGAAAATCATAAGCACCAGACCAAAAACTAAACACAGAAGGGCAGTTCCAAAACACATGCAAACTGACAATTAGATACAGATGGCAATTCCGAGACATATCATTTAGATGGAGTGATATACAGTATAAATCGGTGGACAAATTTTAAATTGAGTTTGTTGTTAGTTAGGATTCCTTGATGCCAATGAGACATTATTAAAAACTAAATACCATGAAATAGCAGGAGTGGGGGAACAATCTCGAAGCCATGCTGACTTCACTGATAATTTTGATACTGGCATGTGACCGTGGGACAGGGTAAGCAAGGAATAATGCAAAGGATGGAAATCAAGGACAGAAAAACAGATCTAGCACAACAGCCTAAATCCTTATATTGATTTTAATGGATCCACACTGGCATCTACAATATCCAGCTGCCACTGTGCCTTTCCTTATTGCCTTGAGGTCTTCTGTTGGACCTTACTTGTACCATGTTTGTGGTGCCCTTGCTCCTGTCAACATCTTAATCAGCTAGGAAATCATCACACTGAATAAAAAATGTATAAATCTGGAACATTTCAAGATCATGGAAATAACTGACTACCAAAGTTAAACGGTGTTAAATATTTAACAAGATATGTCAAGCATGGATTAAAAAAAAAGTGCTTACTTTATATTGTACCAAATCATTTGTCAGCTCATTTTAACAAACTTACATAGCACATGCCCATAGAATGGCATCAGTTGTCAGCAAGGAAACCAAAAGCACACCTCAACAACTGAACATTAAAGGTGCCAGCCCCTGGCATCAGTATTACTAATTTAAAGGTGTTTCCAACTACAGAACTGAAAACTCATTTTTTGCCAACGTTTATATGGAAAACAAAAATATATCCTTAACAACAGTGACTGAAAAAGTATGATTGGTACCATGGCAGAGGCACCCTCAGCGAAAATGTGCATGCTTAGAACCTGCACGGATCAAAAGCTTGCCAGTAATGTTTAAATCTGCTATGCAAAGAATGATGCCATTGGGGTAAACAAAACACAACATAAAGAGCCATGAATGAAGAGTGTGAAACCTCTGGGCCTTATTTACATGTGGAATGTGGGACTGCTGTATATGATCTGCTTCAGAAAGCAGTATGATTGGATTTCACATGGCCGATATTGTCATTCAGACACATGCTTAACATATACATCAAAAAATCCTCTCCTCGTTCAATAAATCAAATCCATGCTCTCTGAAAAGTATAATGGCGTCATATTCAAAATAATTAAATGTATGATTCCACAGGCTTTCTGCACACTGTTTTCTTTGTCATTGCATCTCACAATGCATCTTGAGTCACTTTTCCCTAAATGGTCACTTGACAAAACTCACACTGTTATTTTATGCCTAATGCATATTTTTAAAAATAATTTTTTTACATTCTGTAGTTGTGGGTGTTTGGTTAGTGAAACCTGTAAGTGTGGCATATGTGAAGTAAGTCTAAAAATGTAACTTTAAATTTTAGTTTTTGGTTTTAGTTTTTCATTATGCATATTTAACAAAGACTGCTTGTTATGGTCAATAATCTCACTCACTCAATCCATCAGGCGACACAGGCAGCCACCCATGGCACAATTGTCTGGGGGAGCACCAGTTTAGCAATCCAGTTTTGCTTTGTCTCAGACACTGTGCTCTAGATGTTCCTCACATCATTAAAAGCATGCAGCTTCCATGGTGCTGGCACAGAGTAGCTATGTGATGGGGTGGGGTGGTGTCATTGAATTGCTGCAATCAATAACATGGCTCAGTTATATTATAATTAAAGTATAATTTAAAGAACATGTAAATCACACATTGGATCTCAATGAACGAAATATTTAATTTGAAAATCTTTATTGAGTAATACTGTGTAATCAGTTGAGAACAAAATGATGTAACAACTGTCAATGAAAACCAAAACCACCAACCCACTGAGGGCTGGATTCAACATTAAACTGAAAATCAAACTCAAAAATTTAAATCACAGGTTGATCGTTCTGGACATGCCCTTAATGAGACGGCAGATGGTGTCCTGAGGGATCTCCTCCCAGACATGGATCAGGGCATCAGTGAGCTCCTGTGCAGTCTGTGGAGCTATTTGACGGCTTCTGATGCACTAATACATAACGTCCCAGAGGTTCTCGATTGGATTCAGGTCTGGGGAACGTGCAGGCCAGTCAATGGCATCAATGCCTTCATCACCCAGGAACCACACACAGGCCACATAAGGCTGGGCACTGTTTTGCACCAGGACGAACCCAGGGCCCACTGCACCAGTGTAAGGTCTGGCAATGGCTCTGAGGACTCTATCCTGGTACCTAACAGCAGTCAGGGTATTATAGGCTAGCATGTGGAGTTCCGAGCAACTCTCAAAGGTATGCATCCCCTGACCATCAGTGACTCACTGCCTAATCGGTCGTGCTGGATGATGATGCAGCCTGCACAACATTCATCAAGGCATCTACAAACTCTTTCAAATCTGTCACATGTGCTCAGTGAGAACCTGCTCTCTTCTGTGAAGAGAATGGGGCACCAATGGAGAAGCTATCAATTGTGTATTCTCTGGCAAATGCCAATCAAGCTGCACAGTGATGGGCTATGAGCTCAGGTTCCAACAGAGGATGTCAGGCCCTCATGCTTCACTCATTAACTCTGTTTCTGACTAAACAGTAGCCAGCTGAAGGTAATTTTTTAGGATTTTAGCAGTGCTTCTCCTGTTCCTCCTTGCACAAAGAAGCAGATAGTGGTCCTGTTGTCCTGCTGCTGGGCTGATGTCCTTCTATTGCCCTGTCTGGTTCTCCTTGTGTAATAGCCCATCTCTTGTATCTCCTCCATGTTCTTTACGCCCTGCTGTGAGAAACAGCTAACCTTCTTGTGACAGCATGTATGAATGTGCCATCCTGGAGGAGCTGGACTACCTGTGCAATCTGAATCGGCTTCAGGTGCTGTCTCATACTACCTGTAGTGACAAGGACACTAGTAAAACTCAAAACTAGAGTAAAAGCAATCAGGAAGGATAAGAAGAGAACAATTGTCTGTGGTCACCTCCTGCAAAACCATTCCCTTTTTGGGGGGTGTCATGCTGTTGCCTCTCCAGTGCATCTGTTATCACTTTCATTTGCACCACAGCAGGTGAAGCTGATTCACAATTGTTTATGCTTCCTAACTGAACAAATTGATATCTCTGAAGCTTAATTGACTGTGATGATTAAGTGTTCCCTTAATTTTAAAGTACTTCTTAGCACACCATTGTGAACTAAGCCTGCTGCTTAAAGTGCTTCAAGAGAATGCCTCCTAGAGGAGATGCAGGGGATTTTTCATGATGGCATCCAATTTTGCCATCATCATCTTTTCACAACAGCTTCCAGTGTAGAAGCTTAGTTTAACATTACTTTGGTCTATTGTATTAAACAAAGGCATCTGTGATTTTCACATCCATTGTTTGTGCATTTATATAGCCATGTTTTGTTTTGTTTTTTTGGTAGGGGTGCTAACAGTGAACCTTGCATAGGGCTTTACATGGGCTTAAACTGGCACTGGTCTCACTGCAAGGTACAGGCATTCCGAGAAAGAGTGAACGCTCAGATTCTAAACTCTGCACAGACAGCAAATCAGTATTTTAAGAAAAGGCCTTTTCTAAACATTTTCTCAAAACTAATAATTTAGCTCATATATGACATAAAATACAACCATGCACCATCATAATGTTGCATTTGGGACTGGCCATTTGGCTGGACGGCAAATAGGCCATTTGCTGTACTCAAAGTGTACAAGATATTGCAATTGAGGCTCTGTGGGTCTGGTGTGAGTCACTGGTATGCATACTTTAACTGTCAGTACAGAGTAGCAATAATCTATCTTCAAGTCTGCAGCCGAACACCTTTTAATGTAAGGGCAGATGTTGCAGGCCGAATGCGTAAGAATTAGCCATGTGGAGACGCACAGATCAGAACAAACCTTAAAGTGCCCTTCAAGATTCAGAAAACATGAGGCCCAGTTAAGGAAAAAAAAAATTAATTAACAGTAATTAAAGATTGTATTACTATTTACAATGTGTTTCTATCTTCTTGATAGAAAAAAATATGCAAACCATCTGTATATATTGGAAACAAAAATATTTCCAGTTGCATGAAATTCATCTTCAAAAAATGCTGCATAGCTTGGGCAATCAGTATGCCAAAGACTGGAACTCTATATACATGCAGATTGCTATTTGTTGGTAGAAGCATCAGTACAGAAAAGTGGACAGCTCAGAGACTGCTACCTCTGCAGCTTCACCATCGTTTCCCTCACTGCTTCAAAGCAGAGTGTATCATTCAAAGGCTGGCAGCACTTCTGCAGATACGTGATAAACAAAAGACTTACGGGTTTTGAGGCCTGTAGCGGCTGGTTTTGGCAGTTTCTAAAACATTATTACCCCATTCTTTTCCTATGTCCCTCAGGCAGTAAGTATGAATGGCCTATTCGGACGGTTGTAAATTGACTCATTACTGGACTGCAAAGTGGCTATCATAAATACATTCTTCTTGCTTCACATCAGCATTGAAATGTCTGATCACATTAGTAGTGCTTGCATTCCTCAGGATGTAATTTAATACATCATTAGATCCTACCCATTATATGACTAAAACCCCCAAATTGGCCAAAGATACGTGACTGTGGAACTGTGTAGTTCCTGCCTTAAACATGATATTGCCAGGGTAAGAAACTTGATGAATGTTCCAAAAATTTGAGTGTTCATCCATTACTTAATATGCATTGGTTAGAATTTTCTATTTAATTTTTGAGTTATGGGTTATTTTTTAACCAAATTCTTAAGTTTACTGTCAGTATAAAAAGATGGTGTTGTTAAACAGCACATGGTCAACGAGTAGATTTTATCTTAAAAAATATCCCCACTTACACAAGAAGGCTTTCACTTTACTCATCACCATTGACATATCATTATTTTAAGTTGACAGAGGGAAATCAATGTGAAAGAAATTGTAAATAACACGAGACAGTCCCATCATATCCATAGCATCCTCAAGTTTCCAAATATCTAACTTGTCAAGCATCACATTTGGGGACTTTTAACACTAGAATTACCAGAGCCTACGAAAAAACTCGTAATTCCGTCCCACCTTAAATCGCTTCTTAAATCCCTTCACACCTCTCCGCCAGCGTCCTTTGTCTTCTAAATGTGCTGATAAAGAGAAGCTAGGAGCAGCCGGCTATTCCATCCCCCCACCAATTTAGAACGTGCATGAACTTCTCTCAGCTCATGCCTTGATTGAGTATCTGGGAGTGAAGTGGAGTTTTAGAGTGGAAATAATAGATCGTTATTTTTAACACACGCATTTCATGTCTGTTCCGTTTCTACAGTAATCTGTGTCAACACATTGTTAAAACAGAAACGTTTTTTATATTCTAGTAGTAGATGCCAAAATGTAGGCATAAACTATATAATGTATGAAGCCTGAAGTCCAAATAGCAAAGAAACATTTTCACAAGAATAACACAACAATTGCGCTTTTATTCAAAAATATAACTGCAGAAACAAAAAGCCACCTTAACATGCGACATTGACAGCTGTTTATTGTAATTGCCTCTGTGGTTCAATAGAATCAGTTCCCGCTTGAAAATCAAAAGGTCACGAGTTTGATCCTGCGCCACTCCGTTTTGAGAAGTAAACTGCTCTTAGTCTTACTATGTTAGAATAAAAGCATACATTTGATTTCAGTCTGTAACAGCTGGTGCAATTTATGATCCTTGTAAAGGTTAGCTTTTTTTTAATTCACTTTTCATTCTCTCAGTCGCGTTCAGAATCAATCCATACAACCCCACTTTTCACTAAAGACGCGCTATAGCTCTGCAGTGTACCACAATGCATACTAACGCCCCCCAAACCCCCCACCAACCGGGTTCTGACACACAAACGCTGGCGAAGCTGCCTTCTTCGTATCTCACCGTCACTTGATTTTCTTTTTATTCAGTTTTATTGAGTGTTCCTGCCAGTCTTGCTGTATGCTGTTTCTTTTGTACTCCAGTACATGCAGAGGAAAGAATGGTAAAGAGCAGTAACTTCCGCGCTACATACAATAATCATACACTCCCCATCTGCCCGTGTCGCTCAAACACAGGAACATAAGTTGGTGTAAAAGTATAACAAAACAACGGGCAGATGGGGAGTGTCTGATGATTGCATATAGCGCCGAAGTTACTGCTCTTTACCATTCGCTCCTCTACATGCCCTGGAGTACAAAAGAAACTTCACTCCCAGATACTCAATCAAGGCATGAGCTGAGAGAAGTTCGTGCACATGCTAAATTGGTGGGGGGATGGAATAGCCGGCTGCTCCTAGCTTCTCTTTATCAGCACACTAGTAAAATACCCGCTCTTCGCAGCGGAGAATAGATATCTACATATACACACATATGTATATATATATATATATATATATATGTATATATATATATATATATATATATATATATATATATATATATATATTGTCAGGGATGCCAGGGGCCATGACCCGGCCGGGACGCCAGGAGGGACCGGAAGAGGGTCAGAGCCCTGCCTGATCACGTGGGTTTGCCTTCCGGGTTGCTTTGGGGGCCACGGGTCAAGGGCATGGAAGCCTTTCCCTGTAGGGGCCCGTGGTCACCGCCAGGAGGTGCCACGATGTCTTGGAGACTTGTTGCCCCAGCACTTCCGCCGCACCAGGAAGTGCTGGGGGGAAGATTTATGACGGCGCCCGGAGAGCAGCCAGGAGGACAGCCGGCACTTCCGCCACGCTGGGGCGTGGCCAGAAGAAGATTGCCGGGAACACCTGGGGCTCATCCGGGTCCTCTATAAAAGGGGCCGTCTCCATTCATTCGAGTCGGGTGGAAGAAGGACGAGGCAGAAGAGAGTGGAGGCGGCCCGAAGAAAGGCATTGTGGCCAGGACTGTTTGGGGTTTGTTTGTGCACGTGGTTAGGTCTGAGTGACCATTGAACTGGGTCTTTGTGACCAAATTAATATTGTAAATAGTGTAAATAAACGTGTGGTGGTTTGAAACAAGATGTCCGCCTGTCTGTGTCCGGGCAAAGTTCACATCTATATTTTTTTGATCAGGTCCCCGCCTTGAAACAGGCGGAGCATCCTGCCGACTACGCCAGATGTGAACTTTGCCCGGACACAGACAGGCGGACATCTTGTTTCAAAACACCACACGTTTATTTACAACAAGTCTCCAAGACATCGGGGCACCTCCTGGCGGTGACCACGGGCCCCTACAGGGAAAGGCTTCCATGCCCTTGACCCGTGGCCCCCAAAGCAACCCGGAAGGCAAACCCCACATGATCCAGGCAGGGCTCTGACCCTCTTCCGTCCCTCCTGGCGTCCCGCCAGGTCATGGCCCCTGGCATCCCTGACAATATATATATATATATATATATATATATATATATATATATATATATACACACATACCTATCTACATCATATATACACACACATACACACACACAAATTATATATATGTGTGTATGTATGTATGTATGTGTGTGTGTGTGTGTGTGTGTGTGTGTGTGTGTGTGTGTGTGTGTATATATATATATACAGTGGAACCTCGGTTTGCGAGCATAATTTGTTCTGGAAACGTGCTCGCAATCCAAAACACTCGTATATCAAAGCGAATTTCCCCATAAGAAATAATGGAAATTCAGATGATTTGTTCCACAACCCAAAACTATTCATATAAAAAGGATTAATACAAAATATAAAGTAAAATACATAATACAAATTAACCTGCAATTTACCTTTAAAAAGAATCATGGCTGGTGTGAGTTTCTAAACTCATGTGGAATTCCACCCAACGGGACGACACACTGAAGAGTGTCCCAAAGCAATCGCAGTCTCCCAGCGCTGTAGCAGTTCGCTGTATAAGCGCATCCAAAAAGATCAAGGAACATTATAAAGATCCCGCTGCAATAAATAACAGCGCTGTTGCTGTTTCAAACTGAATAAACTGGTGTTTATTCAGCTGGTGTTAAAGTACTGAGACTCAGCTTCGTGTTTTGGGGAGCAAGATGAGGACTCGCACTTCACAGCGCACACACACACACAGTCACAATGCTGTAGTAAACAGAGAGAGGCGCTGGGCGAGCGAGATAAGAAGAGAGAGAGAAGCGCTGGGCGAGCAAGATAAGGAGAGAGAGAGAAAAAGACGCACTGGGCGGGCGAGCGAGCGAGCGAGCGAGCGAGATAAGGAGAGAGAGAAAAAGACGCGATGAGCGAGCGAGATAAGGAGAGAGAGAGAGAACCACCATCAGCTCAGTTGTGATCACGACGCTCAGCAGACAAAGTGTATCCATACTACTCGTATTGCAAGACATCGCTCGTTTATCAAGTCAAAATTTATTTCAAATTTTTGCTCGTCTTGCAAAACACTCGTAAACCAAGTTACTCGTAAACCGAGGTTCCACTATATATATATATATATATAATCTAGATAGGGGTGTGTGTGTGTATACAGTATATATATATATACACATACATATACTTGTGTGTATGTTTGTATGTGTCTATATGTGTGTGTTTAGCTTTGGTCACTGAGTGCAAGGGAAAAATAATAAAATATAGTCTATAAGTTATTAAACAGTAAAACATTAACGTTTTAAGAAGTACAGGTACATTGAGCACTACTGGAGTGGTTATGGTAAACTACATTTTAAAGACTGTGTAACACAACAGGTAAGTAGAACTAACAGCAGCTAAAATGTATATGGATCATCTCTCGGTAGTAGATCCCTTTTGAAAGGCGCTACACGACGGCTGTGGTATAGAAATTACATTTTCTATGTGAACGTTCAAATTTGTGCCTCTGGTAATGTGCCTTACCGGCAATTAAAGAAAATTATTTTTGTGTCCTCTGCAGTGTTAAGAGAGAAAGGCTTTGGTTTGGGATAAAAGGAAAAAAGGTGTAAAGAAAGGAAAGTTGCCTTTTTCTTTTATATAGTATAGAGAGATGTGTTCGCTGACGTTATGATCACCTTTTGGGGACAGTCGCTGGGTCTTGTGTAGACTGGTGAGACGTCCCGCCATTAATCGGCTGTGATGGCACTGTCAGTCCTCCACTCGTGTGCGTGTCTTCATAATCCGAGCTGAGGACCTCATAATCGTATACGTGCAAAGAAAGTGTGAATCGCCTTAATATTATTTTGCCGTGGTGTAGAAAAGGGGTCCTGTGTTTGCACTTGTCTGGGCTATAGCGCAGGGGGAGGATGAAAAAAATTAAAAGTGCTCACTTTGACTTAAGGCAGAAGCGCAGGTAGCGTCTCAAAGGCCGGCACAGCTATGCACGCGCGCTGGCTGCTCGACTTTTGCTGTGCAGGAGACCCCAGTTTTTGTACACATGTTCATGATATCAAAAGTCTCAGCGCTCTTTGGAGGTCATTCATATATTATATATATAGCAAAATACCCGCGCTACGCAGCGGAGAAGTAGTGTGTTAAAGAAGTAATGAAAAAGAAAAGGAAACATTTTAATAATAACGTAACATGATTGACATTGTCATGAGTGTTGCTGTCATATATATGCCTGCCTAAATAAGTCACCCTCGCTTTGCTCTTACTTTTTACCGTTCATTTAATCATGGCTAGTGGCGGAAAAATTATAAAATGGAAGGAGAATGGTATGACTTTACCAAAACAATTATTGATGGCGAATCGATTATTCATAAAGCTTGAATTGGTGATCTGTTTTTCTGTGTTAACCTCATATTTTTCATACTTCTTCTCAAACTAAGGTGGTGCGAGGGTAAAATGAATCGGGATGCGCTGATCAATGTAATCGGTGTACCAGGAAATCATGCATTGACAAAAGCTCCCCTTTGCTTGTAATGCAAAGTGTGATTAAATGCATTATTTTTTAACGCGTTATGGAGCACATGCATCGAAGCTTCTCAGCTGTGCTTGTGCTAAGAAAAGGAAAGATTTTAAAAATAACGTAACACGATTGTCAATGTAACCTTTTGTAAGTAGTGCCTGGAGGTTTCAGTGTGGAGTAACTCTAGAGACAGCGTGTGTATTAACTTGTGGATTTTTCTGTGAGTATTTGGTGGCAGTGTGACGAAGTTGCTTCGGAAGACGGCGTTAGCCGCGGAGCTCAGCTCAGAGCGAAATGAGGCAAATGGGAGGGGAGATGATGACGTGACTCCCCCACCCGCTTTAACTGTCAATCCCCCACAAACACAGTCTCTCGAAATTTGCATAAGCACACCCCTTCACCTACAATTTTAACTTAGTTATAAAGTGATCAAAACTCTTGTTTATATCCTGCGTCCTCTCATTAAACTTGTATCCCGCATTACCTGTGGGCATGTGAAACGCCAGCGGTAGCCTGTCTATTAACTTAATTTAAAGTTTAGGTTTACACCTTGCTTTCTTTCCGAGGTAGCAGCACTCATGAATATGGTAGTATATGTCACTCGCTCGCTTCTTATTGTTTCGCTGCCTTCTCAATTATATAATGCATGTTTTCTTAAGCGCTTTTTGGAGGTCTTCCTGGTTTTCTAGCAGACAATCAATGACTTCCATTGTTTTGTTGTGTTATCAGATCACATCAAACGAAAAGTAACAACTAAAGTCTTACGTTCTTTTCCTAATGGTGGATAGAAAGAAATGGAAAAAGCAGCTATTCAACTGTTGACGGTAACCTTTTTCGCTGTCCCTGTTGTCCCCTGTGTATTCAATCCTAGGGACCACTATGGCAACTTTACTTGAACATGTGTTGCCAAAAGAGGGTTTTATAAAAGCATCCTCTCTTGATAAAGAATGAACAATCTAGCATCTCGGTTCCACTATTAGCAATCCGGCATAAACACTTAATTTAATCTTTCACTTAAAAATTATATGGATTTGCATCAAAACCAAAAGCAGTAAATAAGGTATAAGCTATAAAAAACAATCATAAAATCTGGGTTGGCTCACGCAGTCTTTATTCAATCTCGGATGACATTTCCCAGATGGCTTCTTTTCTTTAGGTACAAATGTATGTATATCTTATATATAAACATCTACGCGTGGAAATGTGTGTGTGGGTCTGTCTGTCTGACCTGGAAGTGCAAGGCTACAGCATGAAGCTCAAAGAGCCGGAAAGGCGGCCCAATTTAATGAGCTGGAGACAAACTCGCTTAGCACATCAGAAAAACTAAACAAAACCACTGAGAAGATAGAAACTCATGTACCTGTTGATGGACAAGGAGGGAGAGGACATCCGCAAAAATAAACCACCAATTCTGTATTTTAATTTTTGTTCTGACGATTTCAATAGTTCCTAAGTGCCCCTGGCTTTTTACAGCACAGGCTTACACAAATAGTATGTATATAAAATAGATTTCTTGCTGGAGACAGAGCACTTTTTGAAGTGTTCAGCGGCTAAGAAAGCCCTCCATTCAGTTTCAGTTGTTACAAAAAGGCAGTGAGATAAAAAGACTCCTTGAAAGTGTCATTTTCTTTGCAAATGAGCTTTTTTACAAAAGTGTCAGAAAAGCAGCAACTGAACTGTCAGACAATGTATAATAAAAGGTAGTCACTCTTACTCTCCTTTCTCACACACAAACCACTTGGTTTACTTGTTTTCATCTCTGTTAGCAGGGCAACATGACATTTTCAGTTTCTCAAAACACAAAAAAATGTTACTGAATCATTATCATGAAGCTCAATGTTATTTTTTCATGGAAATCAAAAGCTGCACAATATAACGATGCAAAATACTATCAGTCCTGCTTTGCCTTTTTGCTTTGCAAGAATACACTACATTCCTGTTTAGTTTGACAAGGACTTTTAGGCTAAGGCCATATTACCTGAGATCTGTCAGCTGAAAAGATTAAAATAACCCCTATAGACCCATCATATTCAGTATATATGTAAATGTCTGATGTTATTTTATGCGTTGTGTTAAAAAATTACATAATCCATTTTTTATTACAAAGTTTTTTATAAAGTATCTTCCAACAATTGCTTCATTTCTGATTATTTAGGAGCAATCCTTACTCTATCCTTCATAAAGTAACAGAGACTCCAATCAGAAATAATCACAATATACTAGCACACTGAGCAAAAAGTGGTAGATGCTGCAAAACAAACTTTTTCAATCTCTCTGAAAAATTTCAGGGGCAACAAACATAAGCAAAGCACATATGATTTTCTAAGTGTTGGAAAAGCCATTGGTAATTTCTAATGCAGTAGATTAATCCTGAGGCATGTTCCCAGAGAAAACATTTTCAGAAACATGATTGCACATAACATATATTAAGAATACAGATGGGGCCATGGTAAGTGAAAATCCACACAAGTGCTAAGAAGAAAACAAAGACATTTATTTATTTTACATTTATGACAAACAGTTGTGATTAATACATATTGATTAATAATGTTTTAGTTATTGTTTGTTTAAATGGCATTGTTTGTGGAGAGGGCACCACAGTTTTCAGAGTCTGATTTTATTTTTGTGCATAAACATGTACCCTTTTGTATTTTCACAAAATATAAATCAAATTCCAAACATTGTGTGGTGACAGGTATATTTTTAACACCCTTCTGACTAACGTTTGTATATGTTCATAACTGACTTGACATTATTTTCTTATTTGCCTCTCTTGAACTGATTTATTTTAACATGGGATTTCAGTACCCTTAGCTCCTTAGTTGATTGCTCTATTGTTGTGATCAAACCTGTAAGAAATAATATGTCAGTTAAGGTGCCATGCATGCCAATACAAATGACAAAAGAAAGGAACAGCAAATCCCATCCTGTGTCATTTTTGAAAATTGAGGCACTGTCCACTATCAAAATGTATAAGCTGGTGATTTTTTCAAAGAAAATCATTGCAAATGTTTGTAAAGGAAATTGGTTTATTAGAAAGATTACATAGTGAGCAATAATTGAGGAGGCAGAGAAAAATGAGAGAAAGGTAAATGGAAGAGTTGAAGTATCTCTAGATATAGTACATCATAAGTACTAATACAGTAGTAATGTGAAGCTGAACCTAATAAAGGGGGTGGGATTGACAAAGTTACAAGATTACATTGTGAATGTACTGTAGATCTTTAAACTGTTGTAAAATGCTTGTCATTTGGAAACAAAACATAACTGTTGTTAAAATGTTAAATAAAGTTTTATTATTTTAAAAACTGGTGACAATAAAGATGGATGAAAAATATTAAAAAACTGTAATTTGAACAAGAGGTAAGAGATCCAATGACAAATAGAAATAATTTTTGCTATTATATTAAAGAATGAGTTGAAATCCACAAATAGACATCTTGTATATCGGTATGCTGCATCATCCTGCACTGAACTTTTGGCTCTGTAGACTAACTGATGAGGAACCAACACAGTGAGTCGGTGATGGATTTTAGATAAGAGAGGATTAAAAACTCAAATGTTTTTATGTTAACAGATGTATGAGTCATTAAATCCAGTTATCTAAGCCTTCTTTGGGACAGTTGAAATGGTGGTTGATTTATAACAGACAGGAGCCATACACTACTCTATTGACTAAGTAAACAGATAAATAAACACTGGAGCTAGAAGATCAACATAATGCTTTGCAGTTGCAAATGAGACACCTTAAAGACTATTTGCATTCTTGCAATTCTGTTTCGCAATGAGAATCGAGACATTGTGCACCTTGATCAGATTTGTCAATGGGATTAGTATTACAAAAAGGTGCAGGTTATGCAAAGGCTGATACGTGATGAGGCCTGATAATCTCACTCCATCTTATATATCGGAATGCCTGACACGTTATATTCCAAATCGTAACCTTAGATCTTCAAATGAGTGTCTCCTTATAATTCCAAAAGCTAAACTTAAAAGAAGTGGTGAGGCGGCCTTCTGCTGTTATGCACCCAAAATCTGGAATAGCCTGCCAATAGGAATTCGCCAGGCAAATACAGTAGAGCACTTTAAAACACTGCTGAAAACACATTACTTTAACATGGCCTTTTTATAACTTCACTTTAACTTAATACTGATACTCTGTATGTTCAATTCTTCATAATAACTATTCATGGTGGCTCTAAAATCCGTACTGACCCCTACTCTCTCTTCTGTTTCTTTTTCCGGTTTCTTTGTGGTGGCGGCCTGCGCCACCACCACCTACTCAAAGCATCATGATGCACCAACATTGATAGACTGAAAGCCAGAAGTCTACGTGACCATCATCATCAGGTCCTTCCATGAAAACCCTAAATACAAAGAGGACTGTTTGATTTATGTTAGGTAGATTGCCCAGAGGGGACTGGGCGGTCTCTTGGTCTAGAACCCCTACAGATTTTATTTTTTTCTCCAGCCTTTGGAGTTTTTTTTTGTTTTTTCTGTCCACCCTGGCCATCAGACCTTACTCTTATTCTATGTTAATTAATGTTGACTTATGTTTATCTTTTATTGTGTCTTCTATTTCTCTATTCATTTTGTAAAGCACTTTGAGCTACATTTTTTTGTATGAATATGTGCTATATAAATAAATGTTGATTGATTGATTGAACAGAAAAAGGCTGAATAACTGAAGATATGAACTGGGAACATTAGACAGTGTTTGACACTGTGAACAAAAGTCAATAAATATCCCAGTTTGTATTTGGTTTATTGCATGACTGATAGATATTTCAAATGTTTGATCTTGTCCTCCTTTAAATTTCTCAGTCCTCTTTTTTGTTTGTCCTCTCTTTAGCTCTACACTGTTTGGTGCACCATGGATTGTCATCATTGTATGTGCCAATATTTTTTCCTGGGAATATTCATACCTTCAGAGAGGTAAATACTGTATGGGATGTAAAAATATCAATTTCAGCAGCAAGTGCATCTTTAAAAACATCTCAGTTGATAGTATCATGGTAGTCTTTCAGCTCCTCAGTGGCTTCAATGTGTTGTGGTAATGCATTACCAATTTAAGTGAAAGTAACACTAAACCAAACATTATTGTTTGTAAGGGTAAAAGTACACCAGCATAAAGCCAGTGGGAACGTGGGGCTGTCTCAGCAGGTGTGTGCTGTGAGGCACAGTGGATCTGAGCACATATGGACCCATTTTATGGTCAGTACGAACTCCTGAGCAGGTGTTTAGCTGATGTGCCAGTGTCTCCATAGCTTGCCTGTTACAAGCAGTTTACAGTGCGGCACGCCTGGAAGAGAAAGCCGACATCTGCATTTGTAATTGAGGTTGAGTCAGAGATGGTGATCCTGTATTCTAAGTAGCGTCAGCAGCCGGCGTGCTTGAGCTCACCATAGCTGTTGGCCATGGGACTTATGTATGCGCAGCCAGCAGGAGTTTGAATTCTAAATAGAAAGGTGCTTGGGGCATGTCACAATGAGTGGCGTGAATGTGCCAGCGTTTACCTGGATAGGTGTGTGGGGTAGACAGGGGTGGCAGATTGGCTGGATAATCTTACCCATTATATTTAAGGAGATGCCAGGCCAACAGGGACCTAAATAGAAGGAACAGTTGTCTTTTTCTTTTTGTACATATGTATCTTCAACTGGTGGTTTTGGTGGCGGTATATATACATCTTTGGCTCTGGGATAATTTTAATTTTGGGATTGGTACAATTGTTTATCTTTATGTATATAGACACACTTGATTATTCTTGTGCATATTTTTTCCCTTTGTTTTTTCCCCCTTTTCAGGAGCTTTCTGAGCCAGGGATAAACAAGGAAGACTGCCTTAAGTTTTGTAGTTTTTGTATGGAGAACGGTAGAAGTGCACTGGAATTATTGTAAATATACATTTTTTTCTTTTCTTATTTTTATTTTGCTTTTAATGGAAAGTCAGTGCTCATGGACTGTGAAACAAGGCCCGCCTGACACTTCTTGTGTTTTTGTTGTTCAGAAATTTGTTGTTCTTCTCAAATCCCATTCGGCTTATGAACTATCCGATATCCAGAGTGTAGGTTGGGAGCACTTTCCCACTACACGGGATATCACATGTGTTTGAACTTGTTTAACCAGAGTTTTTATTTATATGTAAGAAATAACTAAACCACTGCGTGATCTGTAATACTCATTGGTACATGGTGGAACATAACTATAGACATCCTCTATATTGATCCAGGGTCTTCTCCTCCTTGTTGGAGAGCTTATCAACTGTGTTTGTATTTAATGAAGCTCGATCATTAGAATGACATGGTTAAAATCCTCTATAAAAATGATCAGAGAATCAGGATGCTAATTTTCTTGCTTTTACCTGGTCAGCCAAAAACACCAATGAAAATGCATTTCCTTGAGGTAGATTATACATGACCCTCTACCAAGAATGATGGATAAAATATTTATCAGTGAATAAATGAGTTTAGAGTTTATAAATGGAGTTTCCAGTACAGCAAAACAGTGTTTGGACAGAACTGTGACACCACTGCATTGGTTATTACTTCCAAAGAAAACAAAAACCACTAACTCTAGACCCCGATTAAGTTTGATTTGTGGTCAACTCTGACCAGACTGTATCTCTGTATACTGCTGGATGAATTAGTGCTTGACATGCTTATCCATGTACAATGACCAAAACATTGTGACTGACTGTCTTTGTGCCATCCTGTACTCCTCAATACATCACAAACTCAATGTATCGCGCATATTTACACAAGATAAAAATCACACAGTTGTCAGTATTAATGACTATTCATTTACCTTATGCCTTATGGAAAATCTCTTTCTAAGTCCAATGGATTCTGATGGTACAAGTAGTATTGATGAAAAGTGACTGTATAGGATGGAGGAGGTCTTCAACAAAACTGTCCGCCAATCTAAGGTAACTTGTGTAATATGCAGGTCAAGTCACATTTATTGAAATGTGTACACAGTACAATACAATTTGTACTTGCAAATAAATGAAAAGTACTCTAAGCATGCAGCATATTTTCACATGTTGGGTTCAGATTTACACAAATAACAGTCCTTCTAAACACACTTTATTCTTGAACTCAATAGAACAAGTTTGGACTCCTTTAAAGACACACAGAAAATGTGACAAAATTCTTCAGTTGTTTGACTTAGAGCTCCTCATTTATAAAAATAATTCAAAGGTGTCTTACTCAGCACTATCGAGATACAGAGGCAGGACCACCAGTGCAATGCACAGTCTGTAAAAGTAAACAGATTGTATTGGGAATTTACCTGCTTTGTTATCGTGAGATATGAGACTTGTACAAAATCTGCAGCTGAAACAGCTTTCTGAAAAGTGTGTTTTCTCTGTAATTGAATCATCTCTAAAAAGCAATACTATACTATTATAGTCCTGCTCCATGCTCCCTTTTCCAGATTTGGGAGCCTCTCGAACCTGACACCATTAGTAACATAACTGAAAAAAACCAGCAACAGTCACTGGGCCAAACGAGCTAAGCACAACTCCTTCCATGTCTCCCCAGCTCATCCATGGATCACTCAGCTGGCAGAGACTTTTTAAGCTGCGGTCCTCTCACTATCAACCCCAGTGTTGGCTGCCTCTGTCAGTGTCTGCTAGACTGCTCGGGGGTTGGTTGTCCTCTCACCCTCCTTCTCTCACAAGCAGTCGTCCCACGGATTCCAGGAAATGATGCCACCTTGATCATACCCATTCCTCACACAATCAGTGGGTGCGATCCGTCCCTCGAGCACTGATCCCTCGCTCCGACATGAGACAACTGACTGCGCTTACCTCTCTCTCTCTTCAGCTGGCTGGCTCGTCGTTTTCTCTTTCTCTTTGACCCAGGCTGCACTCTCGCTCTATAAGTGTTCCTCTTCTTTTGTTTCTTTTCAGTATCTTCCGTTTTCTGTCCCAGCCCGTACTTGTACGGCTCCATGGGCGCAGCATCTCAATCACTCACCGCAGGAAGCCGATGAAGCAACTGAAAAAGATTGCACCCTCACGTGCATGTGCGACTCGCCCAAATTACCTCATCAACTGCATAAGCACACCCTCGGAGACTGACACAGCCAATGGATTATTTAAAAACCATTCATTCAGAGCTGCGGACCAGCTATATCACAACCATATATACAAATAAATATAAAATATATTGCAATATTTGATTTATTATTGACTATTCAGGAACCTTACAATTGGTGGATAGAAGCTGTTGAGCTGACTTCACCAATCGTTTAAGTACCTTGGAGTACTGAGCAGGTGGTTTACTAGGATGCAGCCAGTCAAGGCACACTTCAAAATTAACTAAAAGAAGTTGGTGGGTATAGATGGTGTCACAAGAACGTGCAAAAGACATCAAGAAAGGTTTGGTTGCAGCCACCTGTATATTATTCCCTGGCTGCAAATGGGTAATTCTCAGGAGTTGTTTACAGTTGTGAGTCCAAAACAGAACTAAGTTGTCAAAGATGACGGCTTTATTTGCCAAGACAGGAAGTGACATCATCGTGCCCGGAACCGGAAGTGGCATCATCAACGGCGCCAGAAGCAAAAGCGACATCATCGGAGGCACTGGGACTGGAAGTGACATCATTAGAGGTGCCCCAACAGTGCAGGATTTCTCGTGGATGGTTTGCAAGGGAATAAGAAATAAAGTCAATGCACCTTCCACCTCCTGGTCTGGCATGGAATTACTATTATTCAGGCCCTTTTGCTGCTTTCCAATCGCACGTGTGTGACAATGGATACATCTATGCTTTCCTCTGAAGTTTATGGAAATAAAGGCATTTGTTAGCCTTCTTCATTACAGCCTAAATCTCTTTTACCAATTTCAGTCTGTGGGTGATGGTGGTAAGAAATTTACAGGTGAATCTTCACAGATGTAGGTGGGAGTGTGGCCTGCCTCCTGCTTTCTATAGTCTATGACCAGCTTCCTAGTTGATATTAAGGCACAATTTGTTGTCCTCTCACCTTTTCTACTTTCATCTGCCCAACCTTTGTTCCTTCCTTCCTTCCTATCCTATATATTGTATTTTATCTTCTTTTTCCTTTTCGGTTGCACATCTGATGAAGGCTACACAGCCAACATGTTATGTCATTTACCTTCTTTTCTTTTCAGAATAGAACTAACCTTTAACCGTTTTTCCATATACATGTAAATATATATATATATATAAATATATATATATATATATAATTACATAGGTTTTTGTATTGTAGAAGCATTGTGAATGTGCAATAAAAAGGATAACCTATTATAACACCTAAAGAGATAAAACTTCTTACCATGACTGATTAGTGTGGAGCAGAGCACTCAGTAAATAACAAAGGATTTCTGTTTTTTATAGCTCTTTTTTAATAATAACTCGTCTACTGCTATCTTTCTGCAACCTTGAGGAAACCCAACAATCCAGGAAATAATTGACGACAATTAGAAAGGCACAGGCAGAAATTTCAGTTGTTGAGACTCTCAGAGCAAATGTACCATTTAAGCGAAAAACTTTAATTTTATAATTGTAATAATCTACCACTAGCATCAAGCAAAGAGTTTGAAATGATTAGATTAAAACCCAGAATGAAGTTAGGTAGAGAGTGGATATTGAGATTTATGCAAAATATAATGCAAATTTAACAATTACTGGCAAAATTATATATTTTTTATAGGGGGTACTGATGAGAGTTACAATTACTTAATCTATATATTCACATAGAATACTACAAGAAGACACAAGATACTTTTTCAAAAGGGTTCCATGAAATATAAATATATTTCAGTACAGTAGAGTCATCTTTCAGGTTAACGTCTCCCTTGATATTTAATATTAATTCATTTCACTTTAATTTTGATCCTGCAGTCTTTATAATATGATATGATAGAGTCAGCTTAAGAAGGAATGGCTAATAAATGCAATGTGGGGTTTCTAAGAGTTTACTCATGGAAGTCTCTTGATTTTTAAGAACTAGAATCCCAAAGCATTTATTATATATATTGTATTCTTCCTTATTAATTTATGAGATTAATTTAAGAGCAGTAATAGCCCTGAACACACCCAGACATGTACATTTACACTAGACAATATGTCTATAGAATTTTGGAGGACACCAGAGAACTAAGGAGGAATCCATGAGAACCCGGTAGATACTGTACACTAAGTGCAACCAAACCACAAACTGAAGTGCGGTGGAGGCAGTATTTGGTGGAAATGTGGTGCTCGGAAATGGGGCCATCTATGTTTAATTTTATATGTTTGGTTGAGGAAGCAGTAACTGCCATAGGCAGTTATCCATCGTATATTAAAACTAAGCATTTCTTCTGCAACAAAAAAAGTTAATCTGTTAACAAAATCTTTTAAAAGTAAAAACATTTCACTTTTGAATCAGGTAAAACAGTGTAGATTAAGAGAAACTACGTAAAACATAAGACATAACACAAAAAAATAGGAGTTCTTTTATTTTAATTTGTGAAGAATATACTGACCTAGATTTTTTTTAGCTTTCCAATGAAAGAGAATAAGTGAAGATGGTTTCAGTACATAAGGGAATTCATTCATATGTATTCAAAATGAAATGCAATGCTAATGAAATCAAGTATGTGTTCTTTCCCACTGGATTATATACTGGCAATCTTAAATCTGCGGAGGCCTTTAGAAAGTGAATTTTCACAGTGTGACATTTAGACATTTCTATTGGATTGGCAATTCATTTTTTCCTATTGCAGATTTATATTCATTTTGTTAAATTCTCTTTAATATTGTTTAATTGTATTCAGGAAGCTCTTTGCCAAACTTCTGACATTATAAAAATATATTTCTAAGTCTTTTCCATGGGCATATTTAAATTTGTCAGGAAGCAGGGATTGACTTTACTATTAAATACAAGATGACACTTTTCCATTTTCAATCATGTGCATTAATCCACATAGCAACAACACCCTTCAGCAATCCAGAGGATATCATCAGTGCATGACGCCCCAAGAGTCATCAAAACACACAAAATAAAACTGTTACAGAAAAAATGCATTCAGAGTCAACATTTCAATTTTTTCCAAGTTTCTGTTTTCAGTAACTGTTGAATATCTGATTAAATTATATGCAACAATGAGTTTTTTTTTAATTTGTAGGAAATTGCGCTTATTAATGACTTTATAAAAAACAAAAAATTAAATACTTTTTGTAAAAATATATATATATGATGAGTGCTGCTCTTCAGCTTCAGGAGACTGAGCTTAAATGTCAGCTTGATTACTATCTGTTAAAGTACATGTCTTTTAGATTATCTCTCTAAATTGCCTCAGTATGACTTAATGTTAGTATGCCCTGTAATGGACTGGCTTCGCTGTTCAATGTTCATTACTACTGTGTTTAAAGTGTATAAACCCTACAACCGAGACTACTGGTAGTGAGTGCCAGATAAGACTCAGACTGATAGTAGCTTTGAAAGAATGAGCTGAGTTAAGACAAAATGTTAGGAAGTTTCATTTGGTTAATATTGTATAGCTTGTAAAGCTTGTGAGTATACCCAAGTGATTTTTGTTTTCTTAAATTGTAGAACTGAAATATCTCTTACTCGTACAGGTGGAATACTGTTGTATCAAAATTCATGGAACCATACAAATATTTTGTTATAACAGAAGATTCATTATAATGAATATGGGGAAAATACATATACTATTGTGACCAGGTTGCTGGCGTTTTGCTGTCTCTAATGACAGCGGCGCAAGGACGGCTTGGTAGCTGCTCTGCTGCTTCTGGTAAACGGTAAACCACAGGCAAAGTAACTGGTTGTCCTGTGCAGGATCAGGCTTACCCCATTATGTGTCTGTCTCACAAAGTTTAGAACATTTAACACTGGGTTTTGAACTGCTCTTTCACACACTCTCCTGGCCACTGGTGTTCTTCTACTCTGAAGATGGGACCTAAAGCAAGGTGATTGCCTTTGTCACGACCTCTATTTTGTTTACTTGAGTGATGAAGTAACAGCTGCTATTTTGAATGAAATCTTGAGACTGTACGTGCCTTCTCTATACAGTAATAAAGTACCTTTATTTTTCATGGAAACCTGGACTCACCTTTTTGTCCTTCATACAACTAACTTTGTGACTCAAGCTTGACAATTCCTGCATAAAAAAGTGTTCTTAAACTGCAAAAAATACTTTATTTGAAAACATAGACGTAACTACTTTTTATAGAAATACAGGTATGAATACAGAATAAAAATGACACATTAGATGTAACTTTTTTTACATACAAATACAAACAAGTTTCTAATTGTTCAGGTCTTTAACTTTGTCTTTTTTTTTGATTCTTCAAAATTGTTGATAGTATTGAAGGCACAGTTCTGAATGATTTTACCATTTTTCTTTATTTGAAAATCAACTTTTTCCAGGATTGTTAATTTTTCATTCAGTGTAAACTGACATTTCTCACTTTTTTTGTTCATTGCAAAGAAAACTTTGAGAAGTGTTATGAAACTCAAATAGTATAGTATTCGCACACAACACAACTACCCACGTGGACACTCTGTGGAGCACTGACTCTGAATTTGGCTATGTGCATGATGTCTCTCCTACACTCTCACCAAGCCTCGTGGAGACTGCCTGAGACCTGAATTTTCACCAAAACATAATGAGCTTTCTTTTGGTCTAACAAGAAAGAGACAGCCTGTTGCAGGGTTCCTGAGAGTTGGCCAAAGTGGAGGTGTGACTAAGCATTTTTTGCATCATATTATTAACTTCAGTGGAGGTTTTTGGTCGAAACAACATTCATTATACTGAAATTTATATTTTGCTAAAACAAAATCCGTTAAACATGAAGTTGTATGAACGTTTTTCCGGGCCAACAAAAACTACTTTTTCTGAAAATATCATTATTTTGGTATTTGCTATAATGAATTTTACCTGTATATATAGCATATGTATATGGTATATATGTATAATATTAAAATAAAATGATGAACTTCTGTTTTTTTGGACTTTTGACAAGTTAAACATAAAATACTTTACAGCCTACAATTTATGAATATGAATATAAGAGAAGGAGGGTAATTACAACTGCTCACTATTTTAGATAGTTTGGGTAATTGTACCTGGTGTCCAATTACCAGCTGAGGCCAAATAAGCCCAAGCATGGCCACTAAGAAAATCAGTTTTTAAATTGACATTTTCTTACTAACAGCAAAGGCCCAGGGTGGATTATTTCAACTAGTCTCACCCAAAAGACTATGGTTGATTGTTTACAGGTTAGTAAAAGTTAAACACTTGCCTTGGAGTATTCTGAATTGTTAGAAAAATTACTAAAAATAAACTGCAGATGCTTTTGTTTTTAATGTCATGCCATGAGTAACTATAAAAACTGGTGTTTATACGTAGTCAATTTTTTGAGCCAGGTTTACTTATTGGCTTGCATTGGGCAGAGGAAGCAAAAAGGATATGTAAGGTAGACAAACTCAAATAAGGAATTAGATCCAGTTACTGGACACAGCATATATATTATTTTTCTTTGTTATTTTTTAGGCTACCAGGGACTTCAGAATAATTTTCACGAGTACTGCTATGTGTTCAAGAATTATTTAGAGAACGTGGAACCTGGATATGCATGACATAGTCAAAGACAGGCAAAAGTTGACAACCAAGAAGTCAGTAATCACAACATGGCAGCAGAGCTGAAAATTAAGTGTAGTGTCACCCTTTTATTATGTAACCTTTTTTGCATTTCGAAATTAATGAGATTACAATTAAATATACATTTAAAAAGAATTTGTTACTACATAACAGAGTACTCTAAAGAAAATCTTAGAGTTTTGGTAGGATATTCATTTTAATAATATTAATTAACTTAATCAAAGAGAGTTGAAGAGATGACCATTTATTCTTATTATTATTATCCTGTCTGATGTTTCTGTTATATTACAAAAAATAAAGTTAAATACACTTTTAAATTGTCTTGTGAGTATAACTTCTAGATATCTGAGCTGTTGTCAGAGAATAAATAAAGACAGATCTAAATTACCATGACATGCAAGAGGGTGTAGGCTCTTATTAAAATAGATCTGAATCAAAAGATGCTGGCAATAGATTTATTAACATTGGCTTGATGAGGTTACATCCATGATTAGTAGTACTATGCCATCAGAAAAGAAAGACATAGAGAAATTCTTCTCTTAATTTTTTCCCTGTTGATTTCTTTTACCCGTGATTGTTGCTAAAGATAGGGGAGCCAGGAGTTCAATAATAGTTTCAAATTGCATTGGTGATACTGGATAGTCCTGTCTGATTCTGCATTCTATTATGAATTAATTATATGTTTTACCTTTTGGGGTAGAAAACACTACTTTGATCAAATATCATGTGTTAAGCCCAAACCCAAATTTATGTAGAACAATAAAGAGTTATCCCAATTATAGTTTATTAGAGGTTTTTTCTGCATCCACAGATAACAGAACCTCTGTAAGCTTGAAAACTGTAGGAGTATATTCTATGTCAAGTAATAATTGAAGAAAATGCTGTAGTCTTCTTTTAACAAAACCTTGTGATGTTATAGAAGAAAGCACTTTGATTGTTCTTTTAGCTAAAGCTTCAGTCAGCATCTTAATCTTATTATTCAGTAGTGGGATTCGTCTATAGGGTGCATACTCAAAGGGTTTTTTGTTATTCTGTGAGAAGACAAGTGTTTTACATGTGTCATAGAGTATTTTTTTAAATGTTGTCTTCTCTGGTCTTCTCAAGCATAACTATAATCAACAGAGTTCATTTAGCTCACAACATTTTTAAAAATTCCATTGGGCAGCCAGCGGGACCTAAGGCATTTCCACTTTGTATCAAATCAATAGCATTAAAGATTTTAACCAGTCTAGAGCATTAATCATTATTTTTTTACTGTATCTGATCCATGCAGCATTACATGCTGCCTTGCCAATTAAACAAGTTTACAATACAGCCTCCAACTAAAGAAATGATAAATCATTTTAGTTGTTTTTTTTGTTAGATCAGATGGACTTTACAGTGATAATATGGAAGTAAAATTGAATGTACCAGAACATTTCTTGGAAATGTTTTACCATGTAACATTCATTTAAGAAAAAAAGAACAACTCTGCAACTCTTTTGTTTAAATATCTCTCTGAGCTACAAAGATCAATATACCAATCTGACATAAACCATCAAACACAACACAAAATAAAAAATACAATACTTTTAAAAGAGTTGTAGCCCAATATCCATAGAATGCTGTTGTAGTAAGTCTGCTTCCTGCATTTAATTTTCCGGATGGCTAAATAATCAAGGATAACTTGGAAGACTGTACATTTTGCATTTTCCTAGCTGACAGGTTTACTGGTGATCAGTTTCTGCTTTGGTAATAGGAATACATGCACATTTACCATGAGCCAAGTTTTTGCCATACGTCTGACGAAAATAGATATCATTAAGGCCAATTAAGTCCATTAAACAGGTTGCTTGTATGCTTTTTTGGTCATAATTATCAATTAATGACATAAACCATAGTTTATCATAATACACAAAAAACAAAGGTAATTGAGCAATCAAATAAAGAAAACAGTGCAGAAAGTAACTAATAAATAAAAATAAAAACATGCCAGTTATATATCATGCAGATCACTGGTAACAGAGTGGTAGAAGATAATTATGTAATCCACAATGTGGAGAGAATAACAGGAAACTTTATTTTACCCATCACCTCATTTGCTACATATGAAAGGAAAAATGCACAGTGAATATTTTTATGCCAGGTGTATCTCTACCACTGCACCTACTTGTAACATTCTGAGAAGTCAAAGTTCTGAATGACACCATATGCATATTGTAAATTGCGGCACACATGTAAGGACGTTTTAATTTTCATGAGAAGCTCTCCCACTGCAGTCTTCCTTTAGGAGTCTCTTTTAGATATCTTTAATAAGATTCCAGCATGATATTTTAATGTGTATTGATAAAAGACTGACAGACATTCTGATCAGTCAGATGTTTCGTGTCAATTTATATCTGGTTTTATTCTGCAATAAAACTAAAATATCAGCTAAGCTTGTTTCTACACAAATAAAAAAAGACCTTTGCAAGTGCTTAACTAATATTTGTATTAGTTCAAAATAAAAGGATAATGGTGTATTGTGGGTTAGACACGGATGGATGGAATAAAATATTAGTGATTGCAAGTAAAATGTTTGGTTTAAGTGTTAATTTAAATAAGTATTAAACAGCAGATTTATTGGAAATTCAGTCAGTAACATTGAAATATACAAAAATGTACACTAATGTCTACTTATAGTGCTAGGTGAAATTATTTTGATTTAACAGAAAATTTAAATTTGCTAGATTGTTGTTTTTGTTTCATCCCCTAGATTCTCAGTTATCCAGGTTTTAAAATGTTTTCTGAGCTGTATTTATGGTTTTTAGTAATGCTACAGTGGAAAAAAATATATAATAAGCATTTGTTGAAAGGCAAGTGTCCATATTTTCAAATTGAATTTAAGATACTGGAATACACTTTATAATGAATCACAATCTTAAACTGTCACATGTTGTAAGACCAATATCATTTTCTAGCCCAAACATTTGGTTTCTAAGCTTCATAGTACAGCAATAAACAATTTTCTGTAGACAAAAAACACAGTAACATTAGTGGCATAGTAACTAGGGCCAACTCTAGCATTTTTGCAACCCTAGACATAATTGAGAATGTTGGTGCAAGAGTGTTGAAGATAATTGCTGTATATAATATTTCAAATGATTTTCCCATTTTGTGTTTTGTGCACATGTCGCACACAGATGTCAGATTTAAGAGCCGGATGGGAAGGTTTCCTTTTAAGATTTAAGCTAGTCATACACAAATGTCATATAAAAGAGTGTACGGCCTCCCCTTTGGAGAGTCATATGAGTCATACGTGGATTACATATCAAATAGTGGGGAGGGTCCCCTTTGGAGATTCAAATGATTCGTACCTGGGAGTCACATCCTCCTGACGCCAATGTCTAAGTCTGCTTAATCAAAATGCTGTCACCTAAAAAGTTTAACACCCTGGATGACCACCCAGTTTGTCTATATAGAAGAGCCAGCCCTGTTCGTCTGATGGGGGAAAAAAGAAATAATTTTCTTGTAATCTAAAAACTAGTTAAAAACATAAGAAAACACAATTGAAGGTAAACTCCCAATATAATTCTTCTTGCACCTTCTACCCCAAAGCTTTTCTAACAATTTTTTTTACTGTTTAGGCAGTTGCTGTAACTGTAGGTCTAAAATTACGGAAACCAATGCATTTTCATCTGAGTTTAATGTTTTATCTCTTTACTAAGTGTGGAAAAGTTTTTTTTTTGTTTTTTTTTTTTTGTTACATTCCCATACCTGATCCCCAACCAACCTGTTACAATTTTCATCAATTCTTGTTCCTCCATGTATAGAACTTCAAAATAGTGTTAAAAGTAGTTAGTTTTATTATTAATTGTGTAAATCTGCTTTAAAGAACTTGGAACTTTATTATGATGTGTTATTTTAACATTTATGTATAAACCATAAAACTAATCTCCTAAACTATTATTCAGTATGCCAAAAAATGATTTGTTAAGTTTCTTATAAAATGTACTTAAAAAAAAGACATCAGATATTTTGACTACATTCAAATATTCAAAGCTCTCTAGCTAATGAAATCTGAACACATTTAATATTTCTCCAGAGTAGCAATAGGAAACTTACAAGATGTGGGACATCTATAGATACTATATATGTATCTCTTGCCCTACTTTTACAAAAGAATAATGTTTTCTCACTGGAGCCCAAAACAAGTAGAATGTCTGCACTGAAGTAAGAAAAAAGAGTGTAGATATGAAAGAAACAAGAGCAATTCATAAAACACAGAATTAGTTATTAGCAACAGTACATCTGCAGGTACATCTGTTCAATTTTTAAATGAGTAAGTACAGTATAAACTTAAGTGTAACCAATAAAATGTAAATCTGATTTCTGAGAGAACCATAGGAACACCTGGATTTATTTGACTGAGACAAAATGTATATACAAGATCATACACTCAAAGTACACTGTGAAAATTATGCTTAAAAATAAATCCTACCAAATGGATAAATATGATTCTGGAGACACTAGTAAAACACACAAAACAATACCAATAAGTGAGGGCATGGCTCTTAATGTGAAGTACCTTGACTACTTTTCTCTGACTCTCAGGCTTACACAGTATCATTACGAAATTTGAAAAACCATTATCATTTTTTGTTTTCTGCCACCTTTAGCCTTTTTAGATAGTTTTCTAAAAGTCTACCATCCACACTGAAATGTGAAAACCAGATGAATCTTTCTTATTTCAGCCTGCGTTTTTGTCAGCCATGAGTGTTGACAAACCTGAAGTAAAGCGAAATGCAGACAAAACAAGGAGAAAAATACACTGAACTTTGTGAGAGATTTCATTTCCTGTTTTAAAGTATAGTCTGTTAAGATAAACATAATCCAATAATTAAATGCATATCTGTACATTAAAAAAATGAACAGTTAATTTGCATGCCACCACTGTTATCAAATATTTATTTACTGATTGGCAGTTCTTTCCACCAACCAGAATACCCTTTTTATTTTAGATTAGCACATCTCCCTGCCATAAAGTCAACTGTAATACCTACAATTTTTGTGTACCACCTGTTAATGTTGTCCCTACTATTTGAAACCTGCAGCCCCTTATGTTTTGTAAGTGTCATCTCTTATTTTGTGTGCACCATCTGTTTTAATTTTCTGTCACTTGTGCTTCGTGTGTGCGAGGCATTTAATTAGACTTAGGTTTATAATCAGATCCCACACATGGGGCACCTGTAGTCGTAACTTAATTCAAATTAAAACTGGACCAAAACATGTTTAAAGTGTCATTTGCTAAGTGTTTGCTCGTTGTTAAATAAAGCTACTTTGGTGAACTATATTATAATAAGCACAAACTCTGATATGAGTTTTCTTCCTGAAGTCTGGCTTTAAAGTCTCACACTATTCCTTTAGCTGATGCAACACCAAATGGTTTTACGTTTCTTCATAA
This sequence comes from Polypterus senegalus, assembly GCF_016835505.1. NCBI lineage: Eukaryota > Metazoa > Chordata > Cladistia > Polypteriformes > Polypteridae > Polypterus > Polypterus senegalus. The sequence goes on from NC_053160.1 coordinate 57,924,717, forward strand.
ATTAACGGGTTTTGGTTGAGAATGTGACATTGGAAAAAGTCTTTATGTTAAGGTGCATACGACTTGTAAAATGTAGGTGAATTTACATCCATTGAGGAGTTCATATTGAATATTTAAACAAAATTTAGCATAATTTACAGGTAACATTCATTGTTCAAGAAAGAGAATTTGGATGCTTTTTAGATGTAAATTATTGACATAGATTTGGAAATTGGTACCTGTGGCAAACATTTTACTCACCTGTTAAAACTGGGTAAGTTCTTTCTGGTTTGTTTATGCCCTGATTCATTGTCATAAGCATACATTTGATCTAATTATTATTTACTGTACAAAGTTGAAATTAAAAATGTATTTCTGTGCTAAATGAAATTATTTGATAAGTTGTTATTTACATTTGACTTGTTCCTTCTGTTACCAATGCAATCTGTATCCAGTAGGGAGATTTAGCTCCACTGAAGGTGGTGGTGGTGGTGGTTGGGAACATACTGGTACAGGTTAAATTCTGGAAAACACACTGGAAAAGTTGTTCTGCTTATAGTGCTGCTTCAAAGCAAACTAAGTATTAAAATACAACACCACAAATTAGTCACAATGCAAATAATAGTCAAATTTTGTACTTCTAATGTGTTTAAAGAATATTTCAGTATACAAATTCAGTCAGACCTTGCACAGAAATACAACATAAAAATGTACTAAAATGAATGCATTTATGAGCAGAGTAAGAGCAGGTAATAGGATTATGGACAAAACAACAGAGACAGCATCTGAGATTAATAACAATCCAGTAAACCCTTGTTTATCGTGGTTAATCTGTTCCAGACTCTACCGCGATAAATGAATTTCCGCGAAGTAGGATTCTTTATTTATAAATCTAATATTTCCACAGTTAGAGTATAGAAAACCTGTTTACAACCTTCTAAATACGTTTTTTTAACATAATTAGAGCCCTCTAGACATGAAATAACACACTTTAGTCAAAAGTTTAAACTGTGCTCCATGACAAGACAGAGTTGACAGTTCTTTCTCACAATTAAAAGAATGCAAACATATCTTCCTCTTCAAAGGAGTGCACGTCAGGAGCAGAGAATGTCAGAGAGAGAGAGGGAGACAGAGAGTGTGAAAAGCAAATAATCAAAAATCAATATGTGCTGTTGGGCTTTTAAGTATGCGAAGCACCACGATAAAGCAGCCACAAGGAAGGGAGCAATGTGAAGGTAGTCTTTCAGCATTTTTTAGAGGAGCGTCTCTGTGCAAACAGCCCCTCTGCTCACACCCTCTCCTTCAGGAGCAGAGAATGTTAGAGAGAGTGAGAGAGACAGAGAAAAGCAAACAATCAAAAATCAATATGGGCTGTTAGAGCTTTGAAGTATGAGAACCACCGCGCAGGAAGCATATCATATATCAATGAGGTGTTTTATTTAATACGTGATACGTGATCTGATTGGGTAGCTTCTCAGCTATCTGCCAATAGCGTCCCTTGTATGAAATCAACTGGGCAAACCAACTGAGGAAACATGTACCATAAAAGACCCATTGTCTTCAGAAATCCGCGAACCAGCAAAAAATCTGTGATATATATTTAGATATGCTTACATTTAAAATCCGCGATGGAGTGAAGCCGCGAAAGTCGAAGCACGATATAGCGAGGGATCACTGTACATATGTTGTACATTATCTAAACCTGTTTATCCAGAATAGGATCACAGGAAACCTGGAGCCTACCCCAGCAGGTTTGGATGTAAGGCAGCAAAAATCCCTGCTATGCAATATGTATGCTATGCCTGATGTCAAGAACAAAAAAAATATATTTCAACTACTTTGAGAGAGAGAGAGAGAGAGAGAGAAAAAAACATTGAAAAAACGGGGGACTAATCTGCTAATGGATTATTTTCACAATATCAGGTATTTTGAGTTGTGAATATGAACTAAAAAGATAAATTAATAAATATACAATAAATACAAAAACACAATAGTATGTTTAGTTTTTCATCACTTGGCAGACTCTCTTCGCCTACATACCTTTGTTTGTATCGTTTCATTGTTAAATGATGCTTTTAAAGTATAAGTGATTGGTCAGTAACAATATGCTGATCTTGTATGATGACCCAGTCAGTCTATCGATCAGTGTTGTTTTATTTTCAAAAACCAGGTGTGGTCTCCCTTAGACTTTCTTGTATACTCATTTATGGGGATGGATATTTGAGGAGTAAACTGCAAGACAATGATTCTATTTTTATATTATGTACATTAAACAACCCTCAACAACAAACCAAATTAATAATATATTGCACAATTATTATAAAAGTAAAGTTGAATAAATCGGACTCTGCAGGAACATAAATTAAAAAAAAAAAAACCAACTGAGTATGTGTTCAGGTAACGTACCACTTCTAGTTGATGGATTTGGCCCAAAAGTTAATACAGATCTACGATTTTGTTGTAACAACCACATGCCGAATTTCACCTATCTCATTGCGTTTTTGGATTATCGTGTTTACACACACAGAGACATGTGCGCACCCACACACAGATAATTCCAAAACACTCTGTAACATCAAGATTCATCAAAATCTCAAGGTCAAATTTTTTCATGATTACTATATACTTCATATACGAGAGAGTGAAATTGATTTCTCCTGTGTGAAGTGGCAGGTGAATTACTGTCAACAAAAAGCAGTCACCTGAGAAATAAACCAAAACAATACTCACTTGTGATTTTTCTGTCTATATGGTAAAGGTTTTGTTGACCAGCACATTCCGATTTCAGGTGTTTACATCTTGATATACAACAAGCTCAAAGAAAGGAAGCATCTAAATCGCTTACTATTTCACATGCTTTATGTGCCTGCATTCAGCTTGCTCTGTCAACACAAATGCTGTGTGAACACCCGCCCTCCGTCACCAACCACCATTCAAATACAGTATATGCGGGTGATTTGTGGTGGATGACTTTGTTTTAGAGTTAAAATTTACAAGGGTTAAAGACTAATGGCAAGAATATTCATTCAAAGATAAAATCTAAAAATATTTTAGTAAATTATTTTATTTCAGTTAGTTTTTCCAGCTACTTTAAGTTTCGTCTAGCTTTAGTTTTTCATTTCAGTTTTATTACTTGTTTTATTTCAGTTTATGAAAATGCTTTTTTAAACTAAGTATCCTTCCATAATAATTGTAACTTCATAAAAGAAAATAAATTCATAATTTAAATTTTTAATTTGAACACTTGCACTGGTTCCTTAGATTCTATCCCCAAAACTAGTGAAAAACTCAATTGCTGTTCTGGCAGCTCCCATTCATTACATTATGAATAGTTAATTAGTGACTGGCATAACTCTTAATGCTGTAAAAGATTTAATTGTTAAAACACTGCTGAAAAAATCAGAACTAAGTAGTAGGTTTAATAATAATAGACATATATTAAATGCACCTTTCTTTTCTAAAGTACTTAGAAACATATTCAGTTTCATATGACAATTTACTTGAGAAGTTCCACTCTGATTTTCGTAATGATCTGTGACAGTCCGGGTCAGCTCTATGTTCCATGTTCTTCTAGGAGCCTCTTGAACCTGAAACTGTTTGATAATCATGAACTGAGATGAGCCGGGTGTTATAATGAGTTTGTTATAATATTAAGAATTGTGTCACTGTATCTGTTTTAGATCTTTTTAAATGTATTTTTCATTCTTTTTCTGTGTAACATGCCATGAAGAGCCGAGCCAGATTTAGCACAGAGTGTCAGCATTCAGAATAGCTGGGCCAAGCAAAGCATAAAGACAGACAGGGACAGCTGTTGTAAGCCCTAAAAGGACTAAGTGTTATTTGACCTGCCTGTTTGATGTACAGCACAAGTTTGTCTGCCTTGTTTGGCAATGTACTGGGGATTTGGTCGTGTGGAAACAATATAAAAATAGCTGGAACCTTGCCAATTTTGAGAAAACTGTGTAGACGAAAGAAATTGGTCTAAAACCCACCTCTGTTGTGACAAAAAAGCAGTTTATACACGACTGGATCCCCGAAACTAAAAAGAACTCTTCGGTGAAAAATGAAACTGGCTGTTTTCTCCTGTCTGTACAGCAACGTAAGCCGCATTAAACAAGCTAAGTATCTTCTTTCTTTTCTGTGACTTTGTCGCCGCCTATCGCACAAAAGAGGGATATCGCCATTATACTTTATAATTATTTAAATAAAGGTTTATTAAAACGCCGCAATATAAAAGAACATATTTCCAAGGAGCTAACACTCCCATCGGAAACATAATTGGTGCTGCGAGCAGGATTGTGGCGATATTAATAACCAATATTAATATTCATAAATCATAATTTTATGATGAATAATATTTTTAAAACATATGCTTTGGATAATGCCGGTCGAGGTGATCTCAGCCGTTTACCTGCTTGGTCGCGCGCATTGTCATGGACAACTGTGGCTGACTTATTTAATAATTATACAGCCCCAATTGCATGGCCTGAATTAGAGGGAGAGGTGACTCCTTCAAATGTCCAACAGGCGGTACTGGCACTCCTCTTTTAAAATATGAGCCATAATGCAAGACAATTGGAACCCAGAAACATGGGATGGCAGTATACATAACTCAGATAGTGACGACAATATCTGGGAAGACGACGATGAGGACGGAGATGCGCTATACGTATAATACTGACAAGTGTACAATTATAGATGCGAGACCGGTCGTGCAAAATAAAGCCAAGGAGCACCCAAGTGGACAGCACAGGGTAACGCGAACCGTCCGCGATTTTACACAAGCAGAGTTTCTGGAACCCGGTAAACAATATAGACAGAAACCAGGCGAGAGCTTGATGCAGTGGATATTACGTATGTGGGATGAAGGGGGTGATAGTTGTTAATTGACAGATACAGAGATCAAACATTTAGGCTCTATCACCACGAATCCAAAATAAGAAATGTGTTATGAGGGGGACAGAATCAAGAGATCGTATCAATAGTGGAATGGGTTGTAAACGCCGTGAAACACGCATATCCAGATGCGAGAGATGCGGAAGACATTGATAGATCTTGGCATACAGCTTCTGAAGCAATTCAGCAGCTGAGAGAAAAGGGTGTGCAGGCAGCTATTTATAAAACCGCACCAGGAGTTGCGTTTGCTGGCCCTGATAATGAAGCCTTCACTTCCGGAATGCGAAACCGTTTAATAAAAAATGCACCGCATCGTTTAAAAGGGGCTCTATTATCTATGCTCGCCGGAGTTAATCAGCAGACAGTATGGGATGTGGCCGCATTATTGGGTCAGTTAGATGAATTGGGCGCAACGGTATCAACTGGGCAGAGACCAGTTAGAGCCATAGCAGGACATACAATACAAAGAATAAGCCGTACAAAGATGATGCGTGATCTGATAGAAGCAGGAATAAATAAAATGGATATCAATGGCGAACCAACAGGGGAACTTTTTCAGAGATGGCAAGCACTGAGAAAGTCTAAAACAGACGAGGACAGAATCCCTCCAACCGCACGGCCTAGTGAGGAGGAAACAAAACACTCCGAACATAAGCCGAAACACTTTTTTAACTTTCTGAACGAGTGGCGCACACCCTGACCAACATATTGAGGTGAGGGCAGGTCTCCTGTAGGCGGAGAGGTACGGCTCATTCATGCAGGAGACCGACGCCCGTACGTCCCGCTAACCATTTACTGGGGTTAAGGGAAAAAACCACATCAGGTTATGGCACTTATGGATACTGGGGCAGAAGTCACTTTAATTCACGGGAATCCATATAACTTTTCAGGACCAATTGTAAATGTAAACGGATACGGAGGCTCACATATCCAGGTGAAACTAATCACAGTACACTTAGCAATAGGAAAGTCACCCTCTTTTAAAGCTAAGGTGCTTATTTCAGAATTGCCTGAATATATTCTGGTGATAGATACTCTTGCAGGAAAGTCATTCCAAACAGAATGGGGAACGTTTTCTTTTGGGATTTGTAATGTCATGTGTAGAGTAGTGAAAACAATAGTAAGAGGAAAGGCAAAATGGACCCCTTTAGAAATTCCAGTCCCTGACACACCTGTAAATTTAAAACAGTATCGTTTGCCAGGAGGTTTGCAAGAAACAGGAGAAACAGTGGAAGAGTTATTGGTTTAGGTTTAGGATCTCTTAATACTGCTGATATAGCAGCAATATATCACAAAATATCATCTATTGGTGTGAAACAAGCCAATAGTTTGCAAACTTTGGCTTATTGGGGGCCAGAGTTGGCAGACAGGCATATACAGGAGTTGCTATTATGGAAGACTCACCAGGGGTGGTTAAATGAGTCCTTATGGACTGGTTTGCAAAGCCAATGGGCCATAGATGAAGAATCAGCTTGCTATTTAAAACATATTGCTATACAGCAGTATTTAAATTTTAAGACAGATTGGGGATTCAAAAAACCCCAACATTGGAGAAAAGAATTAAAATTATCATCAGACTGGTGGTTGCAGCCAAAGTCCTTCATGTGTGAAGAATCAATATGCCAAGCTGTATTTCAGGTAGCAACCACTGCTGAAGAGGACAATGTTTGGTGTCCGTTTCATGTCTTACCTGTTTTACTAGTAGGAACATGGTGGGCACCCATAGTAGATAGACAATGGATAGATCTAAATAATAATACTGTTGAATCTGCCTTTTGTTATAATTGGCAAGAAAGGTTCGTATGTCAAATGGTGGGTACATTGCCACACCCCTGTTTGCATCCTTTAGCTGGAGACTGTTATTAGCGCCAAATAGCAGTAAATTCGACTGAAGTGTTTCAAACTGATACCACTTCTGCATGTGCAATGACAATAAATAACATCACTTGGAGTGATGGTACCCACTACAAGGGCCCAGAGGTATCCTGTCGCATCAATGTGAGTAATATACCAGATGACTATTATGGAAGAACCTACATGTTAACCACATGGGAGGATATACATTGGGAAGCAGAAGCTAACCCATTCCTGAATTTACAATTTGCCTACAAAATAGAACTACCTAAATATAAAGCGGTTTTAGAGCATGCTAAACAATATGAACATCTTTTTAATGTAACGTTACAAAAAGCAAGGGACCTACTAGTAAGATTGAAAACTGATGAAACGAAAGTAATTACCTCTGCAGAAGAAATTGAAGAGATATCTACACATCACTGGTGGGATTTTTTCACTAAGTGGTCACCATCGAGTAACACTATTTTAAATGTACTTGTTCATCCAATTGTACTGTTAATTATTATTATTATCATTTTTACCATTACAAATATTTACTTACATTTGCGTATTAGACGGGTGAAGCAGGAGCTAGATCGGCACTACACCCCACGTCTTTACAAGCATTCTTGAGCAGCTGTTTACATGGTGAAGGGGGACCGAGTACCTTTTGCTTTGTGAATAAGATTCTCAGGGATTGTTTTGTCACAGATCCAGTGGGTGGTCTGTTATAATGAGTTTGTTATAATATTAAGAATTGTGTCACTGTATCTGTTTTAGATCTTTTTAAATGTATTTTTCATTCTTTTTCTGTGTAACATGCCATGAAGAGCCGAGCCAGATTTAGCACAGAGTGTCAGCATTCAGAATTGCTGGGCCAAGCAAAGCATAAAGACAGACAGGGACAGCTGTTGTAAGCCCTAAAAGGACTAAGTGTTATTTGACCTGCCTGTTTGATGTACAGCACAAGTTTGTCTGCCTTGTTTGGCAATGTACTGGGGATTTGGTCGTGTGGAAACAATATAAAAGAAGCTGGAACCTTGCCAATTTTGAGAAAACTATGTAGACGAAAGAAATTGGTCTAAAACTCACCTCCGTTGTGACAAAAAAGCAGTTTATACACGACTGGATCCCCGAAACTAACAAGAACTCTTCGGTGAAAAATGAAACTGGCTGTTTTCTCCTGTCTGTACAGCAACGTAAGCCACATTAAACAAGCTAAGTATCTTCTATCTTTTCTCGCCGTTATACTTTATAATTATTTAAATTAAGGTTTATTAAAACGCCGCAATGTAAAAGAACATATTTCCAAGGAGCTAAAACTCCCATCGGAAACACCGGGCAAATGATGACACAGACATGCAGCAAAAGGTAGGTGCAAAAAGGTGTCAAATGTTTTTATTAAAATCCTGAAAGAAAAGCAGTGCAAATAGTACCGTGATATATATCTTCAATAAATAAATAAATCCAATAAAAACAGTGAAAATGACGGAGATTAAAATTTCCAAGAAATAAATAAATTCAACAATACAAGGTTAAAATTCCAAAGCAGGAAACATTTCCAAAAACTCAGTCCATAGTGCATCCTTTCCAATGACTGATGTCTCCTCTGCTTACACCAGATGGAATCCTGCATTCATTGGAGACATCCTTCCAACAGACACAAGCAACTTTTCCTCCTTGGCTTGGGTCACTGCTGGCACCATTGGCTCCCAGCAGTGTGCCATGGTGAGCTCTTGCTCCTTTGTCTCTCACAGTGACTCATCAGTCTTATGCGGGAGCTCCTATGAACATCCGGTCACTCCAGCTACCCCTATAAATGATCAGCTGGAGTGAGCCTCTTCAGTCCCTGAACATTGGCCCTACATTCCTCCTAAGGGCTCACCTGCCAGCTGACTGCTTCCATTCTCCCTCACCAGCTCTCTGCTGTTCCTGCCTTCAGTCTTCTCTCTTTAAACTCCATCTTTCTGTTAGTTTTTCTCTGTAATTCCTCGCTCCCCTCTGCTGAGCAGGCTCCTCTTGTATTGGAGGCACAGATGTGACCCTTCACCCAATGTGAGAGCACAATCAGCTAAGCACCACAATCAACCCCAGAACACAGCCACTAGGCGCACAGTTGCACCCGTTCTGAGCCTGCATGCTCTTGAGACCTGAATAATTAAAATGTGCTCTGTGCCACGGACCACTTATCACATGGTCACAGCACAGAAACAGAATTAACTTGTGTTATAAATTGCATTTTAATATCTTCTGATGAAATACATGCTGTAGTTAGCTATGTTAGATTTAGGTGCAGCTTTTGTTGCCACTGACAACTCAGTTCTTTTACATAAGCTAGAAAATTAGAATGGACACCAAGGCACTGTTTATGTGTGGTTTAGTTCATATTTATCAAATTGATTTCAGTATGTATAAAATATGTTGAATATGTTGACAATTCTTCAGTATTATATTCAATTAAATCTAAATATCGTGTCCCATAGGGTTCAGTACTTGGACCTTTACTGTTTATAATTTACATACTTCCATTTGGAATTTTCATTAGAAAATACACCACTCACTTTCACTTCTATGAACTCAGCTGTACCCATCTTTCAGACCAAATGATGTTGCTTCTATAGTGTCCTTAATTAATTGTGTCAAAGTAAAAATAGACAATAACTCCTCTCTTTGAATACACTAAAACAGAAATATCCTTACTTTGTAGAGAATGATACAAACTGCAGCACTGTCACATTTAATTCAGTAGATCTACTTTTAGTGAATCAAGACACAATTTGGGCATTATGTCTGATATGAGTCTGTCTTTAAAACACACATTCCAACACTATAAATAAAAACTATTACAAGTTTAAAAACATTAGAAAAATTGGACAGTTTCTAAATTAGCAAAATACAGAGAAATTAATTCCTGTATTAATTTCTAGTAGAGTTCATTATTGCAATGTGCTATTCACAGGCCATTCAAACATTTCTTTATGCAGCCTTCAGTCTATTCAAAATTTGATGATAATAATCCTTACTAAAACTAGGACATGCAACCTCCTAACTGTTTTTCTTTTGTATTTTCATTAGCTTGCAGTTAAGCTTAGGGTTGATTTGAATATCCTCCATCTTACATTTAAATGCTTAAATGGCCTAGGACCTGCTTATCTATCTGAACTTATCACCAGACACAAACCTGAGTCTGTATTAATATCTCGAGATCCTGGCCTACTCAGGGCCCTAAGAAGAGGTAAAGGTTGAGCCTTTAGCTGCAGAGCCCTAAAGCTGTGAAACGATCTGCTAATTGTATAAGGTAGACCCCTTCGGTCAAAGCTTTAAAATCCAGCATGAAGACTTATTACTTTAGTTTAGCAACTCCTGGGTAAAAGAACTATTTGTTCCTATGTGTTAATCTTATGTACAATAATATAAGTATTATAATAATTATGATGTGTTGCTAACCATTTTCTATTCTGCTTCTCTGCTCTGTATCATACTGTGGCATTCTTTGTCACTGCTTCACTTCCAAGCTGTTTTCCTACCCATGGGAAAGACAGCAGGGATACTGAGTTGTCTTAGAATCCAAGGATGAAAGGATTCTATCTTCGTATTAGACTGCCCAGCACTTAATAATCTGTAGAAAGCCCAGGAGGGTGTGGACAGCCAGTTGGCTTAGGTCCCAGGATGTGACTATGTCTACCTGACTTTGTCATTTGACTTTTTCTAACTAATTGTGAATCCCCAAAGGTTTATTTTCTCCAAGGATTCTGCTGAATGCAGTTTTTATTTTCATTTCCTGGTTAAGTTGCCATAACTGAACAATGATATTGATAGAAAAATACTGTCAGGATCACTTGGTGTTAATTAGTTTGAAATTGGTTTGTTTACTGTGTGAATAAACTAACCTCTACTTTTATGTGTGTGCATTTTGTAATTTATAATGTTTATAATTGTATTTTACCTGTGAACAAGTTACAGTGCTCTGCAGAGTGCTATCCAACAATAAATTGAGTTGCCTTGATTCACTGCCCTCTGAAAAAATGGCAGGCAAAAACATATGCCTTTGTGTATGGTGACTGTATAGCTTACCTTCATTTATAAATTTTAGTCTGATAAATCAGTGTTTAAATTATTGAACTCCCAGTTACAACACATATATACTGTAGATCTCAACTTGTAGTATAATACAGTATATACACTGCCACAAAGAGGGAAAGACAGAACTTAATACAATATGTCAACAGCAACATTATACCTTGCAATGTCATTTCAATGACTATTTTATGGTGAGGTAGAGGGAAAGGTGTTTGTTCCGTACAGACTCCATTTTAATGTGATCAGCAGTTTTTGTCTCCATTCAGTTCAATTTTATTCTTCTGAGCTACTGCTAATAAATGCATAGGAATAAAAGCAATTTATATGTTCAGTTTGACTTCTTATTAAAAACACCTTCAGACACAATTATCTCTCATATCTCTCGAAATTATCTCTCTCGTATATCTTTAAAATAATGTCAGTGGATTAAAATGTTTTTCTGTACTAAGATAGATTCTTACCTCTCGTTTGGAACAAAAAATAATGCAACTCCATTATGGAATTCCATTTCTAGTGCATTCCTTCTAGCTCTGTCATTAAAAAGATATTCTACTGAACATTTTCTGCAACTTTACGTGATCAACGACTTTTAAATTTCCTTTACGGTTCTAAGGTTTCTGTTCTTATTCCATTTTCTCCTCCACTAAATTGTGATGGAATTAACAGGGTAACTGAAAAAATCTCTGGTACAGTGCAGTCCTGAATACAAAAGGCAAAACACGTTATAGTTAATTCATGTTATGAACATTTACATCTATCTATCCATAATAGTGATCATAATACATTTTATTTATATAACACCTTTCCCATGCTCAAGATGCTTCACAGAGTGTCAGAAAGAACAGCAGTGTATATGTAACATTGGATGCAGATATCTGCATTGAACACTATAAACAGATAAAAACAGGATATATAAAGTATTACATACAATAAAAAATATATATATATATATTAGAGTAAAATACTAAATAAAATTCTAGAAGAAATCCCTGAACAAGTAACATAATTTGTGCTATAACACATGCAAAAATTATCCTGAGCATTTTGACAGAAAGGTAAAATGACAGAAGGGGCAGAATGTTAGGTTAAGTTAAAGGCCTACCTAAACACATGAGTTTTAAGTTGTTTTTTAAACGAATGTATCGAGTCAGCTAATCTAAATAATTAAGGGAGGCCATTCCAAAGTCTGGGAGCTATACTGCTGAATGCCCTGTCACCCATAGAGTGCAGGTTAGTGTGGGGCACAAAATGATTGGTAGAATTAGAGGAAACTTAGCGGGCAAACCATAACCTAAACATGATACAGTTACGTCCATAAATATTTGGACAGAGACAACTTTTTTCTAATTCTGGTTCTGTACATTACCACAATTCATTTTAAATGAAACAACTCAGATGCAGTTGAAATGCAGACTTTCAGCTTTAATTCAGTCGGTTGAAAAAAAATATTGCATAAAAATGTGAGGGAACTAAAGTATTTTTTTTTACACAATCCCTTCATTCAAAAGTAATTGGACAAATTAAATAACTGGAAATAAAATGTTAATTTCTAATACTTGGTTGAAAACCCTTTGCTGGCAATGACAGCCTGAAGTCTTGAACTCATTTACATCACCAGATGGAGGGTTTCCTCCTTTTTAATGCTCTGCCAGGCCTTTACTGCAACGGCTTTCAGTTGCTGTTTGTTTGTGTGCCTTTCTGTCCGAAGTTTAGTCTTCAACAAGTGAAATGCATGCTCAGTTGGGTTAAGATCAGGTGGCTGACTTGGCCATTTAAGAATTTTCCACTTGTTTGCTTTAATAAACTCCTGGGTTGCTTTGGCTGTATGTTTTGGGTCATTGTCCATCTGTATCATGAAACGCCGCCCAATCAATTTGACTGCATTGCAGGAGCAGACAGTAGGTCTCTGAACACCTCAGAATTCATTCGGCTGCTTCTGTCCTGTGTCACATCATCAGTAAACACTAGTGTCCCAGTGCCACTGGCAGCCATGCACGCCTAAGCCATCACACTGCCTCCACACTGTTTTACAGATGATGTGGTATGCTTTGGATAATGAGCTGTTCCCCGCCTTCTTCATACTTTTTTCTTACCATCATTCTATTAGAGGTTGATCTTGGTTTCATCTGTCTAAAGAATTTTTTCCAGAACTGTGCTGACTTTTTTAGATGTTCTTTAGCAAAGTCCAATCTAGCCTTTCTATTCTTGAGGCTTATAAATGTGCTGCATCATGCAGTGCACCCTCTGTATTTACTTTCATGCAGTCTTCTCTTTATGGTAGACTTGGATATCGATATGCCAATCCCCTGGAGAGTGTTGTTCACTTGGTTGGCTGTTGTGAAGGGGTTTCTCTTCACCATGGAAATTATTGTTGTCTTCCGTGGATGTCCAGGTCTTTTTGTGTTGCTGAGTTCACCAGTGCTTGCTTTCTTTCTCAGGATGTACCAAACTGTAGACTTTGCCACTTGTAATATTGTAGCAATTTCTCAGATGGGTTTTTTCTGTTTTCGCAGCTTAAGGATGGCTTCTTTCACCTGCATGGAGAGCTCCTTTGACCACATGTTGTCTGTTCACAGCAAAATCTTCCACATGCAAGCACCACACCTCAAATCAACTCCAGGCCTTTTATCTGCTTAATTGATAATGACAGAACGACGGACTTGACCACACCTGCCCATTAAAAAGTCTTTGAGTCAATTGTCCAATTACTTTTGAGCCCCTGAGATGAAAGGATTGTGTTAAAAAAATGCTTTAGTTGCCTCACATTTTTATGCAATCGTTTTGTTCACCCCACTGAATTAAAGCTGAATTAATTTAACATATTAACTAAACTTGACTAGACTTTTACAGAAGAGTACAAATATGAAGAACATAATTAGTAATATTTTTCATAAACAAAATAATCAAATACAGATGACAATAATCAATTAAAGAATCAGAAGTATTGGCAACAGTGAATTAGAATATTGTGGAAAGGTTCAATATTGAAGACACCTGGTGCCACACTCTAATCAGCTAATTAACTCAAAACGCCTGCAAAAGCCTTTAAATGGTCTCTCAGTCTAGTTCTGTAGGCTACACAATCATGGGGAAGACTGCTGACTTGACAGTTGTCCAAAAGACGACCATTGACACCTTGCACAAGGAGGGCAAGACACAAAAGGTCATTGCTAAAGAGACTGACTATTCACAGAGCTCTGTGTCCAAGCACATTAATAGAAGGCGAAGGGAAGGACAAGATGTGGTAGAAAAAAGTGTACAAGCAATAGGGATAACCGCACCCTGGAGAGGATTGTGAAACAAAACCCATTCAAAACTGTGGGGGAGATTCACAAAGAGTGGACTGCAGCTGGAGTCAGTGCTTCAAGAACCACCACGCACAGACGTATGCAAGACATGTGTTTCAGCTGTCGCACTCCTTGCGTCAAGCCACTCTTGAACAAGAGACAGCGTCAGAAGCGTCTCGCCTGGGCTAAAGACAAAAAGGACTGGACTGCTGCTGAGTGGTCCAAAGTTATGTTCTCTGATGAAAGTAAATTTTGCATTTCTTTTGGAAGTCAAGGTCCCAAAGTCTAGAGGAAGAGAGGAGAGGCACAGAATCCATGTTGCTTGAGGTCCAGTGTAAAGTTTCCACAGTCAGTGATGGTTTGGGGGTGCCATGTCATCTGCTGGTGTTGGTCCATTGTGTTTTCTGAGGTCCAAGGTCAACACAGCCATCTACCAGGAAGTTTTAGAGCACTTCATGCTTCCTGCTGCTGACGAACTTTATGGAGATGCAGATTTCATTTTCCAACAGGACCTGGCACCTGCACAAAGTGCCAAAACTACCAGTACCTGGTTTAAGGACCATGGTATCCCTGTTCTTGATTGGCCAGCAAACTCGCCTGACCTTAACCCCATAGAAAGTCTATGGGGTATTGTGAAGAGGAAGATGCAATACGCCAGACCCAACAATTCAGAAGAGCTGAAGGCCACTATCAGAGCAACATGGGCTCTCATAACACCTGAGCAGTGCCACAGACTGATCGACTCCATGCCACGCTGCATTGCTGCAGTAATCCAGGTCAAAGGAGCCCCAACTAAATATTGAATGCTGTACATGCTCATAATTTTCATGTTCATACCTTTCTGTTGGCCAACATTTCTAAAAAAAAATCCTTTTTTTGCATTGGTCTTAATGGATATTCTAATTTTCTGAGATACTGAATTTGGGACTTTCATTAGTTATCAGTTATAATCATCAAAATTAAAAGAAATAAACATTTGAAATACATCAGTCTGTGTGTAATGAATGAATCTAATATACAAGTTTCACTTTCTGAATGGAATTACTGAAATAAATCAACTTTGTCATGATATTCTAATTTTATGACCGGCACCTGTATAGTGTTAAGAATAATAATAAATCTGTATTAGATAATACTATATTATATGATAATATGACCAGGGAAGGTATAAACATAATTAATAAGATGGATGGATAAGCAGACAAAATAAGGAAACAAATACATATAATAAAAATGAATTATATGCGAAAGCTAAAATTAGGATAAGATTATTCAATAAGGTATATTTTATAAATTGGGACTGGTAAAACTGAGTTTGAAATAGTTGGGAAAAACAGCAGGTTGCTGGACAGAATACCATTTAGTAAGACCAACAGTGTTTAACATGGATGTAAATCACAGGATGCCTGCAGAACAGAACAGTCCAGGTAATTAATGACGACCTCAGCAAAGGCAAATTTTTGCTTCTCTGCAGACAAACATGGCTGTTTCAACTAGAAACAAGAACAAACAGGTTTTACTTGAAGATTAACTTTACCGCAAGCCTTTGGCTTAGGGAAGCATCTGCCGGATGAGTCAAACCATGATAAATCAGAACAACAACATCACAGTGATGCTTTTAACCTACCAGAAATCTATATTAAAGTGCAAGATGCAGGCTTTCAAGATTTTCTAAAAATATGTAAGCAAAGCCCCACAGCATACTGAAAGAATTTTAAATAGATTTCATTTTAAGGCCCACATATATTCAGTTAGGGATCTTGACAGTTGCAATATATTTTTATTCCTGGTTTGAAAATCTTTTGGAACACATAATATATGCCTTTATTTTTTACACTAGTGTGTGAATTTTACTTCTTCCCCTAAATTCCTCCATTTTTTAACTTTTGCAGATCATTGTTGCTGCTCAGTTCCATTTACAAATAGCTCCTAGCAAAATGTCATCTTGGAAGTTCCATTTTTGAAATCAATCCCCACAGTAAGAGCACCTTTTGAAAGTGATAGATATCAGGGCTCTCCATATAAATTGCATTTTTTTAGTAATGATGCATGTAGAAGTAAATGTAAATGTCTTTGCCATGATATAGTATGACAGCAAGAGCAAATGAACACTGTGTTGCTTGTTAATCAAAGTCAGTTGCATGATGTAAGCAATTCTTTATATTTTAGCATAACTATACTTTTTATACCATCTGGGCACAATCAACAGATTAAGTATTACAATTGTTCAGTGGCATTTATGTCATAAGTGCCAGTGCAACAAAGTCCCAGTAGTTGTTGTGCAAAATAATTAATAAGCTTGCTTCAGTAATTTAACTTATTATTTACCAAAATATCGTTACTTTATGTGCAACCTGAACTTTTTAATTGTGGGGGGAGCCCATGACACATGCTGCTAATGGTGGCTTAGCTCTGTTTTTGCTTCTGTCCTTTACACTTTTTACTCAACACTGACTGCTCTTGCCATCTACACATTCACAGTTAAAAATTCACACTGACTTGAAGGCAGCTCAGAGGAATACGCCATCTCTACCCTTATGACTTCTTTTGTTAAGGAGATGAAAAAACATTTATTGTGGAGCAAGTCATCATCCAGCAGAATCAAGTCTAGCTCTGGGCTGATATGAATCCCTCAAGGACTGATGTTAAGGTGCTACAGAAAGTTGAGACCACGTTTAAAACCACAACTGACCACAATACCATGGAAATCGATAGCATCAGTAGGGAAGTGAAGTCACTGTTAGCAAAGCTCCCCAAAATGGAAGATCATCAGCATCTCAATAGCCTCAGACTAATAACTGACCAAGAATGAAATGATAAGCTGGTTTTCCTTCATCACCTTTGGTCAGCGGTTGTCCCTGCTTTTCCTTCCTTCCAAGCCTCTATAGACAGAGGAAAAAGGGTACATAGTGGAGGGGATAACACATCTCACCATCCCGCTATGCTGTTTATCAATTACCAAGACCACCTGAAAATTATTTGAGATTCAAGAAAATTTCAGAACTTCCCCTTTGAAGGTCATCAAATTTATTTTTATCAGGACTTTAGTTCTAAAAGGGCTGCTGCTAGATGGTCAATGAACATCACTGTCAAAATGTTTTGGTGGCTTTATCTTAAGTTCTGCTAATTACTGTTTTTACCATTTGACCTGTAAAGGTAATGCTGCACAGTGCTAATTAGTACATGTTGTCACAAACTTGACCACGAGTCATAGCAAGGTTTGGGGCAGAAATCCATATAATTGATATCCTGGCTGCAAAATTGTAAAAATGTTACACAGCACTGATGTGCAGAAAACCGAGTTCAAAACAGAACTGAGGGAATAGGGAAGAGGTGGAGGTTTTTAAAGGGGAAGACAGGAAGTGAGGTCAAAGGGGTCAGGCTCATAAGGGTCTTCAGCCATAGGCTCAAGCCCTGATATGACATCACAGGGGCTGGCCGGCAAGGTCTTCTTCTACCAAGAGGTGACGCCAAGAGGGCCAGGTGGAATCTCCCGTGAATGGCCTTCAGGAAAGGGAGAAAAAGAGTCAGTGCACTCTGCGACATCCTGGTCTGATTCGGAATTGCCCTTACTCAAGCCCTTTAGCTGCCGCCCATGCACACGTGTGTGACACTGTGTATTTAGTTTTTGTTCCATATAAGCGTTGATGTGAATGGCAGGGACTTTTTTATTTTTCTAGGCTTATTAATTTAAACCCCCAGGTTTTGAGTTTAAATCCCACTACTTATACTGTGTGACCATTCACCTGCCTTTGCTCCAATTAGCAAAACAAAAGAAATGTAACCAACTCTTTCTCAAAATTTGTAGGTCACCCTTAATAAAGATGCAAGCCAAATGGGTAAATATTAATTTCTTTTATTTTTATGAGGTTTTATATGTGTCTGCCTTAGGACTTTGTACTATGTCCCTCAGGTTTCCTAGCACACTCAGTCTGAGTTCACCTGTATGCCTTGCAATCAATACCATCACCTTTGGATTATCGACTTTATCCTGGATCATTGCACCTGTATAGGTATATGGACTGTCCTTTGCCTGCCTGTCATGTGGATATGGACTCCACTGTGTCTGTTTTTCAAAGCATGTGGATATATTGGATTTACATAGTTTTATGGGATGGTGGGTTTTCCTGAGACATATTTTTTGAGTGAACTGGGGCCTCATGCATAACAGCGTGCGTAGAATTCACACTAAAACATGTCGTATGGACAAAAGCAGAAATGTGCGTATGCACAAAAAAATCCAGATGCACAGATCTCTGCGTACGCCAACTTCCATGTTCTTCCTCTACATAAATCCCAGTCAGTGTGAAAAGTAACACACGTGCAGGCGCCTGCTGACACTCCCCAACTCCTCCCGGAATTACGCTAATTTGAATATGCAAGTCAGTATAAAAAGCCCTTAAGCTCAGCGTTCTGTAAAAAGATAATGGCAAAAGCACGGGGGAAATAGAAGAATTTCAGCAAATAACAAGTGGAGGCAAGGAAAAAGTACTATTTGTTGTTTAAGCAGTGATATAAACAACAAAAATTCTTTTAGCAGTTCTTTGCATTTATATAGCGCTTTTCTCACTACTCAAAGCACTCAGCAATTGCAGGTTAAGGGCCTTGCTCAAGGGCCCAACAGAGCAGAGTCCCTACTGGCATTTCCGGGATTCGAACCAGCAACCTTCTGATTGCCAGTGAAGATCCCTAGCCTCAGAGCCACCACCCCAGCACAAGGAAGTTGATCGAGTAACAGACTGGCGAAGAAACTCGAAAGTTCAAGTTCAGAAAGTCTTAGAGTGTCCGAAATAAATAAGAAGTTGTCAGATGTCAAAGTTGCCATGAAAAGGCGAGTCATAGCCCATCGTCTGAGTGTTACAGAATACATTACATTCATGATATTAAACAATATTTGAACAATTTAAATATTAAGATATATACTTGATATCTTTTTCATAATGATAGGAATTAAAGCATGTATTAAACATGGGGAATCAGTGGCGCAGTATTAGCGATAAGCTGGCGCCCTGTCTAGAGACTGTTCCTGTCTCCCGCAAGATGCTTGCTGCGCCATGCGTGACCTTCGATGAAATAATTTAATGCAGCAGTACTGTCTCTCTCAAACATACTAACCTCTAATTCCTGTCCTTCCTTTTTTTCTCCAAGTAACCAATCTCCACACGATCAGTAATAGATGCCAAGCCATCTGTATGCTTAGAACGCAGATTCTTCAAAACTTTTATGAAACATTGAAATATCTTCATAGGACATTTAATTATTCCATCCTTGTATCCATCCAGGGTCACGCCAATCCCAGAAAGCATACAACGCAAATCAGGAACAATCCCTGAACAAGGCGCCAGCTCGTCGCTAACACTGCGCCACCGCGTCCTCACATGTTTAATTATTAACAATATACATTATTTTAATGAAGTTTAAAACTTATCTGTATAATGCAATAAACATGCTTTACTGCATTTCATCTTAAAAATAATATCAAAAGCTCCAAGAAGATTGTGCTTGGAAATCTAAATTGACTTAGAGGCCAGTCGTCATCATATGTAAATACGCACTTTATAAAGTGACTCAGGCTGTGCAATATTATAACTGTACTGCAAGTTTACAGTGAGGTGATTGTACTTATATGTACAAACAGTTCTACCAGGAAGAACTGATGGACTGATTGAGTGAGCTTAGAGCACTTGGGATGGAGCTGTTTCTGAACCGTGAGGTCCCTACAGGAAAGGGTCTGAAGAGTTTGCCATATGGTAATAGTTCAAATAGATTGCATGCATGGCTGAGGCAGCGTGTGCCAGATGCTGTATATCGATAATCCAATCAGCTGCTGTACAGCTGTGATTCTACACTCAGATACAATGGGTTAAATACTCAGTGGTGCACTGGGAATAACATCACTAAAGCAGTGATGGTATTTAGAATAGTTTTTCCATTCGGTGCACCATTATATGGTTACGGGTTGATTACAATGAGATGCCTTAAACTAATAAATGATGTGTGGTTAATTTCAGTGCATTTGATAAAGCCGTGTCAGGGATTTAAATCTAAAAACTAAAGGGAAATCACACAAGAACAGAAGCACTGCTTTGACGCTGGGTGCCGCCAGTTTGCAAAACCGAGTGGAGAACTTGTGTACGCCAGGGATTGAGCTAGTGTGAAAATGTGTGTGGCTTTACGCAAAGTTAAATTTTTATAAATCGAGATGTGAGCGTGGAAACGGGTGTACACAACATTTTTGTGCATACTCACCGTTTATACATGAGGCCCCTGGTGATTTCATATGGTATAATTAACTTTATTGAAGAATACTCTTTTTTTCTCTCCCCTCTTTAAGTCCCAGTCTTGCATTGATTACATTTTTGTTTCTCATTCCAGACCTTCTACTATTACTGATGGCAGTCTCCCACTTCTCCTGCCTTTCTGATGATAATTGTGCTACAGTTACAGTTTTTTTTCTTTATAGTATCTCAGGCAACCCAATTGAAATTGAAAGCATCTTTGCTCATAGAACCCAAAATTCGTCCCTTACTGTATTTGGCTCGTAAGCTTGAAGAATTTGGTTCTATTGTAATAATAGTTGAAAACAAGCATAGAGTTTTGGAGAATGCCACCCCATATACTTGAAAATAGCATAAAAAAGAAATATGTCTTTATAGACAAGAGTTCAAAATGGAACTGTTATAAACAAGTAAGAAGGGTGATTTATAGTCAAATAACATGAAGAGGAGGAATCTTGTGGGAACCGGAAATGATGTCATCAGGAGGCATGATCCTGAGAGGTGGAAATGACGTCATTAAGAGGCGGGCACTTCTGAGAGTATGCAGAGGGGAAAAAAGGAGAAAGCATCAGAGGACAGAGCCAACCCCTGGTCTGGCTGAGAAACATCTATATTTGAACCCGTAAACAGTCTCCCATGTGCACGTGTGACACTATCAATGCTGTGTCAACTCATTTGCTGGATGGCTGTTAAGGGTTTCTTTTGTCAAGCTACTATTGCCCTTACCAGTTTCTTGAAATGCGAATATCATCAAAATATACCTCATTTTGAAAATCATCTCTCCCTTTCAAAAACCTTACACCCTGTGTGGTAGACCAGGAACATGAAAACATCATTGCTAGCAGTAGGGCTGGATTAATTTATATAGCGCCTTGAGCATTGGAAAGGTGCTATGTAAATAAAATATATTATTATTAATAATAATAATAAATATTTTGCTGCTGTGCCTTGCTGAGTTTTTTGGTCACTGTGTCAGGGCTTGCTACTTTGTTTCTGGACACAGACCCTGTAAACTAGCTCATTCCATTTGGCCATTAAAATCAATGAAATCTTACTACCAACCCAGACAAAATCAATACTTGGTTATTTTCAGTTCAACTCTGATCTGTTCTCTTCATCCTTCTCTTCAACTCCCTCTGATATGAACTCCTTTGTCAAATCTTCACCCTGCCCATAGCTTTCTGAATCAGAAGCATCCACTCTGGATGTTCCCCTTTCACATAAAAAACTAAAAGACTCCCTGAACTCATTGAGTTCATGGGTTCTGCACATTGGCTGTAGATGATGATTTCTAAAATGATCCATTACAACCAATTTGTCAAACTACATACCTTGCATGTTGCTCGCTTTTTCCTAGATGCAGACAAGGCAAATGACATTGAGTTGGTCCTTTTGTTAAAAGTCCTGATTATAATCCCATTCTTCAATTCCTCTTTCTAATGCAAGCATTTCAAGTAGCCAGACAGGGCTGTCCTTGTCCTACACGTATCTTTATTCTCTCATTAGAGCCTCTGGCAGTAGCTTTCCACAACTGACACACTTTTGTATTAAATTTGAATTAAAGATATAGTCTAAAAAGTTTCCTTGTATGCTGATGAAATTCTACTCTATCTTAGTAATGTCTCTGCTGAGTTTTGTCCTCATCCTGTTGTAACAACTGTCTGACTATAAAATTAACTGGTCTTAATCTGTACTTTTGCCATAGAATATTTCCTGATGTCTTTCTGCATTTCATTCCTCAGATGGGGTCTTTTTGATACCTAGCATTCGACATCTCTTGCAGCTGCCAACTTTTGCAATGTTCTCAGTTTGCCAGATATTCAATTTTCCTCCTGATTCCATTTCCTTCTCCATGACTGGAACTTATTAAAATGACTTTACACCATAGAATTAACTTTGAAAGCTCTTTGCTTCTTCTCCTTCCTCCTTCTAATGAACAGCAATCTGTTAAGTCTCTAGAATATACATTTAATTGGAATCACAAGAGACCATCTATTAAAGACTCTGTTTGGTTGGGTCTGTTTCCTGTCTTGATTTTGAATTATACCACCCTGCCTCTACTCTAAGGCCAGTATGCCCTTCCTGGTTTCCCCTCATTTCTCAACTTAAATTCAGTTTCTTTCAAATAAAGTCTTTTTTTTCTGTTTTTGGCTCCATTGTATCTTATGCACTTCAGATGTCAGTGAGTCTGCAACCAAGATGGCATCCTCCATAGTCTTTTATTCTGCAGTTCTGACCTAAATATTGGAGGCTGTCCAATTTCCTCCTGTCCTTGGTTTCATTCTTGTATCTCTGTGCTGGGAGATATATTTAATGAGTCAGGACTGTAAACATCCCTTTCTTTTTGATCTAGTCATCCCAACCCTTCCACTTCCTGCTTTTTCTATTTGTGGCTTAGATCTGTGCTCTTCATTTGTAGCTTCCTCCTCTTTCTGTTCCTTTCAGTCTCTTCCCTGTACTTATTTGCTTCAACCCTCTTTCATAACTCTAAACAGGTGGCACGTTTCTACTCCAATTCCAGAAATCTTCATTGAAAACTCTACCAATCATGTGTATTTGTTAAATAGACCTTTCCTCATCCTTACATTTTGCTGGAAAACTAAAGTGTCTTTAAAAATGTTGCAAAAATCCATGTTGTCAAAATCCTACTCATCAGTACATAGAATTTAAACTTGCCTATAGGTTGTACCCTACCACATGGAGGCATAATCTAATGGGACTAGAACTACATTCCCTATGGTATCTTTGCCCTAGTCCCCTTACTGAACATGTTCTGGGAATGTCTTCTGTCTTCAGCTCCCTGGTGCTATGTAGCAAAATTCCTATCCATGATTCTTTCTTTCTCCAATCCTATATACCATTAAGTTCTCTTCCTTCTAGACCCTTCTTCTATTTCCTCATTTTCTCTGTATCTCTTCCAGTGAAGGCTTTTAAAGACTCCTGCTATTGCAGCTAAAATGGGTTTAGCCTCTCAATGGAAATCTCCTGCCCTTGTCTTTCCTGTTGTCAGGAAGTCTTCATTTTGTAAACTTGCCCTTCTTGAATTTTCTGCATCTCAGATTAACGATGTCATACTATCCAGTTTTTATTATTACTTATTATTTAGCTGATGCCTACATCCAAGGTGACTTGCAGTGTCTGAGATTGTGTTGGTTACAATTCTTTTGTTTTTCCAGTTGGTGCACAGGCAGCTGATGTGACTTGCTCATGATCACACAGTGTCAGTACTGGGATTTAAGTCCATAGCATTGTAGCAGTGCTATATGCATGAAGAACTTCAACTCCCAGAGGTCCCTGCTGTAGCCCAGATTGGACACCTGCAGAGGGTGCAGGGGCTGAGGCTGGTGGGAGCTTTAAAGGGAAGCCGGCTAGACAGTAAGAGATGTCTGTTGTATGTGTCCGAGTTCACCAATCTGTCTTGTCAACAATACCATCACCTGTTGATTATCGTTTTTATCCTGGATCATTGCACCTGTATGGATGTATGGACTGTCTTGTGCCTGCCTGTCATGTGAATAGTGTGGAAAAATAATATCAGTTTAATCAATCTGGTGTATGTGACAAAAACCACGCATACCCTATCTTGTTTTGTCTATAAGTACATATGACAAGTGTAACTTCCTGTTTCTCCTAACAGACAAAAAACCACAAGTGACCAACTGATGAACTTACAAATGTTGTAAATGCTGATCCAAGCAAATTGTTGTAAAGATGTAATGTTTTGAAATTCTTGTGCAACTAAAGTCATAAGACAAAGCTTTGCCCTATAAAAGATTTGGGACACCGACCCCTTCGGGGCAGATGAAGGGCAGGTGTCGTAGGACTGTGCTTCTCTGTCATCTTATCTTTGCCTGGTGTGTATTAATAAAAGATTTTTTACTAACTTTAATTATATCTCTCTGTCTTCAGTCACAAGAAACGACACTATAGAAAAAGTGTCCACAATAGTGAGTCAGATTTATCGTTGTGCTTCGTTGGAAGGAGCACTCCCAAATCTCACAACCCCTTTCAGC
Source organism: Polypterus senegalus (assembly GCF_016835505.1). NCBI lineage: Eukaryota > Metazoa > Chordata > Cladistia > Polypteriformes > Polypteridae > Polypterus > Polypterus senegalus. The sequence continues at coordinate 57,949,086 of NC_053160.1, forward strand.
AGGAATACTGGTAAGTCTGTTTACACATTACAGCAAGCTGTTCACTGCATTGTCATTTTTTCTACCTCATTCCACATCATCAGTTGCTGCTGCACTGGGACTGTGTTATGGAGTTTGTCATTAGTGTTTATTGTTAGGTGTTTATCGTGCTTGATATTGTTGTTGTATTTTGAGATCACTGATTGGGTGCTGGGGAGGGATTGTGTGTTTGTTTAGTTATATTTAACATTCTTTTTTTGTTTAATATATTCAATCTGATTATTGGTTTAGCCTTTTTGTTTCCATGTCCCTATGAGTGACTGTGTGTGAGTCAGGCCAAGGCTGGGTGCATTCCTTGGGTCCCAGCCGAAAAAATAAAAAGATCACCGTCCTTTCAACTGTGTGAACCTTAGTGGCACTGTGCCTGCTACTACCTCTGATTTTGAAGTCCAAAGCCTTAACCACTATGCCACACATTTAGTCAAGTGCTGGTTGGGATGTAGTTTCTCCTTTCCACATTTCCTTATTTTTTCCCATACTTTGCCATTCATTACTTTATTGCATAGATTGTGTAACTATTTTATTTGCATTCCAGTATAGTTACCCATCTCAGGTTGGATAAGGTGAGTGCGAGCAACCTGGGATGTGTTTTTGTTTTTGTTCTTTCATAGCCCAAAGATCAGTTATTGTTGGATTCCTTTTACTGTACTTCTTTTTCATTTTATCAATAACAACTTGATCATAAAAAACATCTGATTTAGCAGTGTAGCATTAAAAAGAACATCTTTTTAATTTTTATTTTAATTGTATATTTACACTTCATTTTTGAGCATTTACTTGTCAGCAAAATCCAGCAAAATGTTACTGAATTTCTAGTACAGTTTGCTTCCTTAAAGAAACTATTTGAAAAATAAAGAAAGAAGATCAATATCTGGACTGCATCAGGAACAAGATATAACTTTGATCAAAATGGGACTGAGCTGCATCTTTAACTTCAACCACTGCTAAAGTGGAGAGTCTGATGATGCTAAATTCAAAAGAGCTTAGCCTTATTGTATGTGTGCTCCCTCCACTTCATGGAACAAAAAGAACAGTTAATTTGAGAATAATTTTTTAGTGATTTGCCAGCCTCACATATTCCAGCAAACACCTAGCCATTTTGTGGTTAGCAATACTACTGAATAGTCCCAGGGCTTTGTGCTCAAGTTCTTTAGTGTGTGTAGTCTGCTTGTTCTTTCAGTCTTATTGTGGCTTGTCCTTTTTCATCTCAAAGCCATTCCTGTTATGATTGTGGTTCCTTCTTTATTAATGTTTGGGTTATTTTTATATATATTATAAGTGGCATATCTTGTAAGTTAATATTAATGGTAAATTTACTTTAGTTTGTGCTTAATTTGAATAGAATTTAGCCTTAACGTAGATAATGGAAGATTCCATTTTACCCCATCAAGCTAGCAAGTTAGTGGAATGCTCTTAATATTCAGTTATATCAGTGTTTGACAATAAAATGATTTCTTATTGTAGTTAGATAGACAGAAAGAAACATGAACAGCTAAATAGAAAGACATTAAAGGCACATAGTTTTCAGATTGTATGTGCAAAAATGATGGTATTACCTCATCAGAATGTTTATGGTATAAACACTACTGCAACTATCTTACCGTTCCAGAATGCTCTTCAATGACCTGCATTCAAACATTGGCTTATAGACTTATTTAATTCAGTTCTGAGTCCAGGGAACCAGGAGACATTGGCACAAGGCAAAAAACACGACTAAATATGACATTAGACCACTGCAGAGATCAATCTCGCACACTCTTACACTCACTCATATGGAGCCATTGACACATTTTTAAGATACAGGTGCAACACTGAAACATCTGAAAAAAATAAATGTATAAATATGAAGAATGTGTAAACTCTACAAAGACCATGTGAAAAACTTAAAAAGATCCCTTCAGATGTGGTCGAAATTTAATAATTTAAAAATGCAACAGTAAATGTGAAAACATAGTTCATAGCAAAGTTAGAACATTTTCGCTACCTTACAGATAGGTTTATGGGTTGAAACACCTAATTTACTCAGTTTCTTTAATTTTTCTTATTAAATTCACAGTGAATTTAAAATAAACACAAAGATATCTGTACAACATGGATGACAAAACAAAGTTGTGATGTTATTAATAACAATAGCTAATATAAGGAAGAATAATAACAAAAGACAAGGCTTACAGAAGGAACAATTGGCTTTTCTGATCGACTATGCCGGCTCTGGAAGCCTAATAAATGACTCTGCAGTACACAGAATGGAAGGGAAAATGAACAATACTTTTCACTTCACATATGGCGTATGGAAAATGGAAGATAAGTAACCTTCATTTCATTTTTCTTTCTTTCCAAGCATGACAGA